>NW_009222724.1:0-5729 GCF_000690835.1 Fulmarus glacialis
GTGCCGCCGCCTCGCCAGGCCCGTGGCGTAAAGCGGGGCTACTGCCTTGGCACCCCCTCCCAGCGCGTCCTGTTCCGGGTTATTTCCACGTGAAATGACTTGCACATTCTATCTTAAAAACCGAAATAACCGAAAAAAAGCCCTTCTTCTTCTTCTTCCCCTATGTGTTGGGTTTTTTTAAAGATTTTTTTTTTAACACTTCGAGCCCGAGGCTGTAGGGATGGTTCCAGGTCTGCAGACGGTGAAACCGAGGGTGCCTGCTGAGGAGACTCTGCTCACTAACTTTGTTTATGTGCTACTGCATATCCTAAGGATAAGCCAAGTGTAGGACCTCATTACTTTACAGATTGAATTCAGATCCTCTGACACATGTACAAATGGAGTAAAAATGAAACGCCCAAATTCCCTGAAGTGGGGCACAACTGCGTGAGGAAGGGAAGTGCTGTTTGTGGTGGGACGGGGTAGACCTGGCCTTCGGCAGCGGGAGGATGACTTGGAACCGTCCGAGATGGGTAAAAGTTATGTCTGTAAAGAGCCATTTGCAGTATTTCTCTCTTTTCCTGAGCTAAAAATGGTGAAAACAAAACTGAGGGAAGAATTAATATGCTTAATGTCTTCAGAAGTTGAGTAGATGTTAGGTTCCAGTTGTAGAAGGAAATTAAATAAAAAGATTGTGCTTATACAAAGACGAGGAAAACTTTTTCAAGTTAAGCCTTGAACCGTTGTTCAAGGATATCTTGGTGTTTGTGAGAAAAGAGAAACTTCTATGTGTGTTTTTATCCCTCTTGTTACATCTTCCAGTTTGTCAAAGTTTGTTTTGTTATAGCATTTTAAAGTACGCTTTCTATAACAGTAATTCATGGAAGATTTCTGTAAAGAACTAGTGGAACAGCTTCATTGAAGTGATTCAGTGTCATTGAGTACACCCTGAAATTATACAAACGTCTATTGTTCAGGCACCCATTTTGCAACATCACAGCAATATCTTTCTCCTTAAGCAAATTTCTGAAACTGTTTTCCAAGCAAGCCTGCTGTTGGCGTTTCTTATGTGATATTTTTGAAAGCGAGCTGGTAACCTCAAGAATCCTCAAGTATGTTTTCTAATAAGTAGTTTACATTAGATAAGATCTTGTGTGTTCGTGTGTGTGTGTTTCAGCCCTAACGTGTCTTCTTGTAATAACTTTAAATGTAGCTTTGTGTGTTGTGGAGTTGGGCAATTATTTTAAGAAAAGGTGCCTACACCTAACATTAGAATTTAAGGCAGAGGCCACTGTAGTGTGGTGGTGTTGTTTTTTTTTTGTTTGGTTTTTTTTTGGTTTGTTTTGTTTTTTGTTTGTTTTTTTAAAATGCCAGTTCTTCACGTGAACATTTTCCCTAAACTAGGTTTATCATGTTAAATCTAAAGGTAACTCTTTCTAAGATGACACTGTCTCTCTAATGTAGACACGCCCTTCCACCATCTGTCTTTTAAATTTAGGACTTGTTTAAAGGATGCAGTCTCTTGTATGGACTGAAATGCTTGAGAATGTTAGTACAGTCACGGGAGAAATATTGTGAGTGTGGTGATGGTGTCTTAAAAGAAGAGCTTACTTCTACAAAATCCAGAAATTGCAAGCCAGAACTCGTATGTGTCAAGTAAGGAGAAGTTAAGTGGTATTGCATTTTATATGTTTAAGATGAGAGTGGGATCATTTTATGTCATGGAATTTTTAAGTCTTGGCGCTAAGACTAGTAGCTTGTCTTGTGAGGTGAAGGTTGGGGTGAGGGGCTTGTTCTGGAGGCCACCGCTTCAAACCTCTGCGGGGAGAGTTTGTTAGTACTCTACACATGACCACTGAGGAATGGACAGGAATCGGCATGGTTTCCTTACAAGCCAGAGTGATTTGTTATTTTCTTGTCCTTGAGTAATACCCACTGACTATTTTGAGAATGTCTTAGTGTTTCAAGATGGAAGGACTGGATACTTGCAGTGCTGTTACACGTACTGTTGGAAGATTTGGTAGTTCTCTGTGGTAGGCCATGTGAGGAAATGCTTCAGGAATGTGCTGTACAAAGGATATTTATTGGTGCTTCAGAAAAGCTTGCTAAATATATTATAGTTACTGTCAAAGTTACTTGCTCTTTTTGATGTCTTAAGCAGTAAAAGATTCTAATTTATTAGCAAGTAATATATTCCCAAATGAAGAGCAATGACATTAGAGGTCACTCTGCTTGCATAAAAGCATAATAGCAATATCTCTAGTACATCGGTAATAAGTATCTAAATATTGTTTGTTTAGAGACTAGCACAGTAGGATTCTGGCCTCTGAATGGGGTGCAGTGCTTCCTTAAACAAATACCTGGTTAAACCGCCTTTGCTCTTGAACTTCCTTCGGATTCCTCACCCTCAGGTCTTGTATTTGCATACCTGTGCATGCATGTAGACTACTTCTAAGCTATTAGGGATTTGCTAATACAGGAATGGGAGCTAAAATGTCTGTGAAACAGCTAAGGAAATAGAGTAGCCTTCAAATGTATTTTAGGGTTTAACTAGCAGTAAGTAATTTAGCAGGACGTGATGCTGTCTGTTGAACTCTTCAATAAAGTCAGCTAATCAATACCTATTAATAAAACAAGGTACGATATGTACTCATAGGTAACTAACGAGTGTTAAATGTAAGATTGTATTATACCTTGTACTGTTTAAATTAGTTGAAACAGTGAGCACACTCAGTGAGCATAGGTGCCACAAATCACAAAGGAAAGTTGTGTGCTTTCAGGACATCAGCAATTTCACTTAACAGGTCTTGGTCTGATGATTATTAGTGGACCCAGGCAGGTTTCTTCTATATCCTAAATTAAAAAAAATCATCCAAGTTTGATAATTATTGTTGCTTAATATTAGTTAAAATAAATCTGTATGGTTGAGGGTATAATTTCTTGCCTTAGTAGACTGTTTGGCAGGCAAGGTCTGCACTGCATTTTGGTGTGATTGCAGCATTTGCTGACGTAGTTGAATTAGCAAGATCAAAGCTTGCTAGCAGCAAAACTGGGCTGGTTTACACTTCGATGTTGGTGTTAGAAGCTTGCCCAGAGTAGATACTTACTAATATGTTAAAGCTTTTATTGCTGATTTTCAGCTGTATAACATTCTTAAATTAATTGGTGCAGCTTCTTTATTATGCTTTCTGTCGAAGGGAGGTTGTCACCTTTTCGGTGGGTGGATGCTTTCCCCTTTTACATTTCGAGGAACCCCCAGTTTTGTTTGAAAGTATGCTGCACTAAATTTAGGAAAAAAAAAATGTTATTATGCTTGAGTGGATTTCATAAGGTTTGAGCACACTTATCAGTGGTTCTAGCATCATCTGTGATGATCTGGAATGGTTTTGTTTCCTAAATATTTATCTTTAGAAAAACAACTAGTCTTACAAAGAAGTCTGTTTAGCCTGATCTTTCTCAAGTGTGCTTTATTCTTGGAGCTTGCGTTGAGTTAATGGCACTTGAACGTACAGCATCGTTGAAACAAATTGTTCACTGAAGACCTCAAAATGGAAGTTTTACTCTTTTAAATTTGATTTCTTTGCATATTAATAAAGAATGTAGTGGCATACTTTGACACTTAAAATTCCCTTAACTCATGAGTAATGCTGTCAAACCGAGTTACATGTAATTAAGAACTTAATAACTGTAGTCATTCTCCTCTCTTTCCCCTTTCCCTCCCCACTTTGTGAAAAAACAAAAACAAAAAAACCACGTTAATTGGAATCTTTCTACCTTAAGGTTTTAATGTTGCACAAGACAATAATTACTATTGTAAAAAGCCTTTGTTTCTTACGTAGCGTACACTGAAATTGTGTTCTAAACCATGTTTGAAGATGAGAGACCTGAGACTGTCTAAGAGATTTAAGAGCACACACAAATGCAGTAAAATTGTTTCTGGTTTTGGTGTGGGTTTTTGCCTTTTTTTTTTTTTTTTAACCTTTAAATGATAAGTATTACTATTGCTAAACTCTAAACAAAATGGAGCAGGGAGATCTTGGGTAAGAGATGTTGCTGAAACTTCCTGATGCTTTTCCCTTTCCAGACTTGTGTGTTGTCTTGAATGAACAAAAAAGGAAATGCAATACTGTAGCCATTCTGTCTGTGCTCTGACACTTCGTAAAACAGATTTTCTCCCTGGCTTCAGCAGCATGCATACCCCAGGAATTCTTTCCTTTCAGCAGTCTGCTTGTTCCGTGTTCAAGAGTAGAAGAAGTAGGCAAGTAGAATTAGTTGACTGCTGTAGTGAATTTTTAAGTCTAGTAAGACCAGTGTGTGCACTTTTGGTGCCATTTCTCTATTGTAGTTGAATAAAACAGTAATTGGTTACACATCTGCTCTTTGCTGTTACTCTGATGAAATATTTCCTGTGACTAAATACATGGTAACATCTGTTACAGAAAGGTAGGTGGCAGAACTTTAATTTAACACACAGTAAAATATGCTGTGAGTTTAATTAAACAGTGAAACTGAAATACTGAAGTATCTTTGCATTCAGAAAGTAGTAATCACCTATGGTCTAGATATTTTCTAGGACACATTTTTCTCCCCTACTTCTTCCAATTGACTTTGTCAGAAATTCATTTGGTACCGTTCTCTTGAGGCTTTGACAGATAATTGTGTGAAGAACGCTATGCAAATGTAGCATTTTCCAGAATGATTGAGCAGAAAGCTCAATGTCTTACAAGCTCACTTTTTAGTAATACTTGTCACTGCCACCCTTAATGAATATAATTTAGTAATCCAACACTCTTCCCCCTTTTCTGTGTGGGGTTTTTTTTTTTCTTTTTTTTTTTCTTTTTTCTCGGAAAGTACTTTTGTTCAGCTTTTTTTACTGTTGATTGCTAATTTTTAGCTTTTGTGAATTCAGCTTCATTTGGTTCAGGGAGCAAGAGTCCCATACTTCTTGGTGATTTTTTATCCTACTTGTAGAATTACTAAGTAGAAGGAAAGTGAATTTAGTGAATTTATTTTTTCAGAACCCATTTGTAACACTTAAAAGTTATGATTATTACATCTGACTAACAATATATAGTGGGTTGTTTTGAAGCTTTTTTTTCTTACTTCGTTTGACTGGGATTTGGTGCTTAGCCTTGACTTGTGTTGATGTTTTCCCTCACCCCCCTTTTCTGTCATCTGGTGTGTTCTAACTACAAAAGTTTCAAAAATGTGAAAGACTTTGACTGGTTTGTATACTACTGACTGTTTCACTAATCAATATTTAATATGGTTTTCATAGGATATGTAACATGACACTGATATTCTGGACAGGTAATTTTCATTGTTTGAAAACCTTACATAATAAGGGGAATCAGGTAACTGCTAGAAATGAGCACCTTATTTATTTTTTTAGCATCATATTGCCAAGGATCTGTTTTGTGAAATCTACTCCTGAAAAACCTGTAGCTTCTTACTGTTGCAATTAGCATCAAAATAGTTCTGAAATTGTCAAAGTGAAGTTAATATTTAAAGGGACACTGTCACTTTTTTAAACTGAATTTACATCTTTGTTCTAAAAACTCTTTAATTATTGCTCCCTTACTGAAAGTTTATAAGACTGTTTGGTGGAATTCAGAATAATATTAAAGGCAGTGAAGCTAGTCCCCTTTGGCTTCTCCTTCCTATCCTCTGTATGCACATGCCTGCTTGTTGCCTTTTTGGTTGCAGCTTTGCTATGGCTGGGTGCACCCTCTTGCAGAGCCTGGGGAAGA
>NW_009222724.1:5751-32693 GCF_000690835.1 Fulmarus glacialis
GCATGAGTGATGTGGTCATGCTGGTGCATGAGGAGAGTGCAATTACTGTCAATGACTCTGACTGCAGGTGAAGTGCTGCTACCAAACAGATACAGTAACAGAGGTGTTTCTTACCTAATCTTTTCTGTTTGCTTCTGAGCTGTCAAAGTAGAAACTTTTGTGTAGTTAATGTGAGAATTTCACTATGTAAAGTTGTAACCTCATGCCTTTGACTGTGTCCCTTTAAATTCTACATGCTAGAATGTATAGCTGCCAAATCTGTACGTACTGATACTGAGTGGTGCAGTTGATTCGCTTGAGGGAAGGGAAACCATCCAGAGGGACCTTGACAAGCTTGAGGAGTGGGCCCATGCGACCCTCATGAAGTTCAACAAGGCCAAGTGCAAGGTCCTGCACCTTGTGTTGGGGCAACCCCCAGTATCAGTACAGGCTGGGGGGTGAAGGGATTGAGATCAGCCCTGCCAAGAAGGACTTGGGGATACTGGGGGATGAAAAATTGGACATGAGGCAGCAATATGCACTTGCAGCCCAGAAAGCTAATTGTATCCAGTTGTAGCCAGTGGTACAAGAAAGACATGGACCTGTTGGAGTGGGTCCAGAGGGGGGCCACAAAAATGATCAGTGGGCTGGAACATCTTTCCTATGAAGAAATGCTGAGAGAGTTGGGGTTGTTCAGCCTGGAAAAGACGAGTCTCTCTGGAGACCTTCTTGTAGCCTTTCTGTACTTAAAGGGAGCTTATAAGAAAGATGGAGGGAGACTTTCTACCAGGGCCTGTAGTGACAGGACAAAGGGTAATGGTTTTAAACTGAAGGAGGGTAGGTTTAAATTAGATATAAGGAAGAATTTTTTATGATAACAGTGGTGAATCACTGGCACAGGTTGCCCAGAGAGGTGGTAGATGCCCCATCCCTGGAAACATTCAAGGTCAGGTTGGACGGACTCTGAGCAACCTGATCTAGTGGAAGATGTCCCTGCTCATTGCAGGGGGGTTGGACTAGATGACCTTTAAAGGTCCCTTCCAACCCAAACCATTCTATGAAGCAATCCAGAAAAGGGTATTTCTTGGTAAAGTCCTCTAATATGAAGTAGCTTGGCAGCAGAAGGCAAATGGAAGTTGACATAATTAAAACAATGCCTGGTAAGGCATAAAACTTATTAATGTCTCTGTGTATAACTACAGCTCAGGAGCTATATCTGACAGGAATTAGAAATTAGATTTTTTTTTTTTTTTTTTACAGATCTGAAGTGAAACAGTGTTAACTGATTTATGTGATTATATGTAACTGTGTGTGTATTGATATAGAACTGTTTAATACATCTGTGTGTGTGCACACAGAGTTTGGTGCTTTGGGCCTTAAAAAGTAATCCGAACACTGCAGAAACCAGTAAACTGAAAGCTATCAAAAGAGTGGTTCCTAAGGGAAATAGGAAGGAGGGTGGAAGAGAGGAGAAAATATACATGTGTTTGGGACTGATCATATTTTGAAAAGAAACAGAAATGTGATGAGCACTGAAAACCTGTTCCTAATTGTTGACCATATGTCCAGGAACAGGAAGATACTTAGTGAAGCCCAGAAAATTGGCAATGACTTGTTTATGGGATGGGCCTTTTTTAATTTCAGTCCTGTCTTTCTATGGCAGAGGAATCTAGCCACAGTGAAAAAAGAAATCTAGTCAAATAAGAAACTACCCAATGGTAGTTCTTTCTCTTCTTTCTTCTTTAATTTGTGAACATAGCTAATTAGTTACTACTGATTAATCACACATAAAAAGCTCTGATGGGATTAGGTGTAGGGGAGGACTGTGCAGACTCCAGAGGAAATGAACAAAATCATTTCAGTGCAATACAAGGTACTGGTGCAACCTGAATTTTATTTTAGATTCACGGTGGAATTGGTGTCAGGTTACTGGAACTCGGGTGTTCCAAAAGCTAATTAAAATACCAAGTTTTTTAATGAGAAAATTTGAGGATGGATGGACATCAAAACCTTAACTAAATCTAGTCTCATTTTGATATAAATTTAAATATCCCTATATATTTTCATTTTGTGATATAAAAACCAAAGCAAATTTAAAGCTGTTTTTATTCATGCCGCATACGGTGTTTTTAGTAAGTTATGCTTTTCCTTGGCTTTATGATATGTTAAAAAGCTGAAAATGCCATGTCAGAACCACTGAACTGGTTAATGCCTAGTCTTGTTAATAGCGATGGTGCTCATTCCTAGCTTGAGATCTAGTGTGTTGGCGGATCTTAAATTGGAAGTGGCCCTGAGTTTGGTTTAAATAGTCTCTGATCAACTTATTTAAAAGGAAGCTCAGTTGCCTTTTTAGCTTCGCCAACTCTGCTCTCCTATTTCTCTGCAGACTATTGCAGCTATTTTAAGTTGTAATTGTTCTTTCAGAAATCATTTATGCTGGAGAATGAATTTTTATTTTGTTCTCAATGTTCATGATTGAAAAATTTTTAGTAATCAATCTTAAAACATTTGAAATGTTTAACAACTGGTACCCCATGAAACTAAAAATAATTTCTGTTGAATATCAGGTTTAATTAAAAAAAAAATATCCAGTAATTAAATGTTTGTAAAAAATAAGATTTTGACAGTAAAGAACATATTCTCCACGTTTATGCAAGAAATCAAACATAATTTGATTTTTCTTGAACAGGGGAAAGGAGTAGATCATGCATGGTAATATTAATTGGTGGTACTGTCAGGTGTTTTTAAGGATATTAAAATGCATATTTGGCTTTAACAAGCAGACAAAAATTAACAACAACAACCTGGTAAGTCAGGTGCACTTTCACTCTTCTCATAAGTTCATGGGCACTTTTACTATTCAAGAAAGTGAAACCATGAGCTGTCAAAAATGGTGGAAAGTAGTTTTCTGTCATTAAAATTAATTTCTGCTTATGTGTAAACAAGCACATCTATTAAATTTTGTATACTAACACTTAATGTTGCATAATACGTTTTTAACCTGACAGTGTCCCTAAATTATCATGTCTGTTTGCTTTCATTTTCCAGCTGGGTTTTAATTTTGCATGCATTTCGGTGAAATATAGTATGCATAATAGTTGTTTCCTGGAAGCGTTTTGGGGCTGTCTCTACTAGTGTTCTCCAAAATGAGCAAGGTAGTGGAATTAATTTTCCTTTTGTGGAGGTTTGTTAGCTAATGAATAAGTAATGCAGAAGTGATTCCACTTTATTTATGTGTATGCATATGTGTTTTTGAACTTAATGTTGTTTGAAGAATAGCTGTAAGTAATAAGGATCCCTTCCTTTTAATGACACCCCAAACAACTCCAAAGTTTAGTAGAACTAAATATTTTTATTTTGAGAAAAAAAATTCAAATTCTGGTTAGTGTGGCAAAGCAATTTGTAATGTATAATGCTTGTCCTTAGTTTATCATAGGAGCCTCTGTGAAGCTGGTTTTTTGAAGTAATGCCAATAGAAAGTGGAAGTTGTGCATCTGCTCGCCAAGCAAAGCAGAAACGTAAATCGCACAGTCTTTCAATCCGAAGAACCAACAGTTCCGAGCAAGAACGGGCAGGACTGCAGAGAGACATGTTGGAAGGGCAGGTAAGATAATACACTGCTGCTTGGGTAACTTCCGTAACCTTTTTTTGAGGAGTGTTTTCTATGCGAAGAAATTAAATAAACTTAAGTAATTAAATATGTCCAGTAAAGCTGCAGGAACAGCAGACTTTCTTGCTTGTAAGTGCTGACTGTCTTTGGAGACTATTGACGTGGATGTTGACAGTGTTTCAGGTTGTATTCAGACCTGTGGAGCTTTTTATCGGCTTTTGTGTGTTCTTACATGAATGATAAAACCATGAAGACATATAAAGAAACAGCCTATTTATTTTGCTGTACCCCCCCACTAAAGTTGAAGATTGATTCTTGTTTTCATAAGTTTGAATTTGGAATAGTAGTAATTCAGGAATATGAATAAACCAAAATACTTGTTATTACGACTCTGATAGGGAAGGTATTAGTGGGAACGCTGTTCTGCATTCCTTTCCATAAAGTAAACAAATATTGCCTGCTTGACAGAGGCATGAGCTAACTTAAATTTTTGTTTGTGTGTTTGGTTTTTTTGTTTTGTTTTGTTTTTTTTGGTTTTTTTTTTTTCAATTTGGCTCAAATGAAGGTGTGCTCTTCTGTGTATTAAACTTAAGGGAAAGAAAAACAACCACAAACTTCTGTAATTTTCTTAATCATGTCAGTCTGTGTAATGGACGCAATCTGGAGCCACTTAACAATGTTGAGTGTTCCACTTAACAATATTGAGATTAACTGTAGGTAAGGCTCCTATAGGAAGTGTTTGAAGTAGTGCCACCAAAGATAAGCAAATATCAGTTTGAAAACTATTTATTGTCAAATTGACTACACAGTGTTAATGCGGGCCTGGCAAAGATGACGCAAAACTTGATTTTTATCAGAGAGGTGGTTTGAAATACTAACAGTGTTTGGCTATGAGGAACCTCATTTTCTGCACTCTGCAGATACTCTGAAGGGAAAACTGTGTGTTTTCTCAGTGTTGTGACGTATTTTAAAAAAAATTTTTAAGTTGAATCTATTATTCAGTAAATTACAGCATTAGTTTTCTGGGAACTAACAGAGCCCAAGTTGTTGCTTCTAGTCATCTAGAAGTTGGATAATGCAAGTACTTGGCTAGAAAACTGTTCATGCATTTGGACTATTACAGCCTTACTTCAGGAAGGGAGTGAAGGGCAGCTGAGAGGGCAAGGCATGCTGTCGCTTCTGTGTAATAAACCAAAATTTTAAGCTGTTTTAGTATTTCTTATCAAAGTCTATAGTGTATTATGCTGTAATATGTAAATGTTTTAAATGTTTTATGTATCATCTTATTTAATTTTGTTGACCTTTAACCTTGAACAGCCAGTGGCAGATTCTAACGAGTAGAGAGTATTAATGCCCCTCCACATTGGAGCTGTAAACCGCATGAGATCTAGATAAGTACTTTTGCAGATAAACAGATAACATTATTACATGGTATTTTAATAAGCTAATTTAAATAATGCCAACTTTAAAGAGAGTAAAGGAAGTGGATGTGTTTTACTACGCTGGTTACTTTTGGACAGGTTTAGATTTACTTATGCTTTCAGGCTATGAGAAGTGGATTAAAAACCTTTCCTACGTCTCCTTTTCTGTTTCAAAAGTTGTAGGATAACTTAGTTGCTTTCATACCCTTGCTGTATGGAATTATAGGGTAATTGAATCGGAAATAATTCTTCTAACTTCAGTGTTTCTCTTAATAGTGTTTCATTTGTAAAGTATTCTTGTTTAATCAATTTTGTTTCAAGTTGGTTTTAATTAGGATCTGTTTCACGTTCTGGTTGACTGTGAATGCATGAACAAAAGTACTTTCTCAAGGGAGCGGCAGATGAAGATGCAGAAAGGAATATCCTGGGGGAGCATAAGGAGCATAGTACCACTTCTTTCAGCACAGTGCCTGTTTCAGCACAGTGCCATAGCGTAAAGTAGCTGTGAAACTGGGGTAAAACTGAATTATGCACAAAGCAGATGTGCTCTCTGTCATGGCTATTAGTGGTTTCTCTTGCTCTTCTCTTTAAAATTGATGTTCAGAAATAACTTATAAAATCGGGATCATGATAGGCTTTTCTAATTGTTTCTGAAGACAATCGTCTTGACTGTATGAACCAAAATGTGAGTGAGATTAAATTCTGGTTGTTTAGATTCTGACTTGGTGGAAGGCGCATGCTGCCCTCTGATGGCTAGTATGCACACGCTTCTTCCTAATTCAGTCAGTTTATAGGAATGGAACTAATTTATTGTTTGGATTTGCTGGAACACTTAAGAACAAAACAAGCTATAATCATCCTTAAACTTGCATTGAATAATGCAGTTCACTTGAATTTGGGTGTCCTGTGCTAACATTTGTACTCCCATTCTAGTAATGCTTCTGTTCTAGACCTGAAATAGTGGTTTGTGCTGTGGTAGAAGCTGACTCAATTTTCTTTTTGCTCACAGCTGATGACTTCAAGATTTTGAAATTACATACTTTTGCTTTGTTTAAAAAAAGTAGATGTTACTGACAGGCACATTCCCTGTATATTTGATAGATGAACATTGATATATTAATAATATGGTATACATGATACCATGTTAATTTCACTTTGAAATCTGGTAACTTGTTTCCTTGCATAGGTATTTCTCAGTTTTTGAATACCACTGCATTATTTACAGGTTTGTCCAGTAATAAGATGTTGTCTTACTGCATTCTGACGTGACAGGTTAGATATGCTACGAAGGACTATTTGAGCTTTTTCATTATTAGGGTAAGGCTCAGTTAAGTGGAAACTTCTTTTAAAAAAAGTTTGTAGCTGGCTACCTAGATAAATAATAAGTGCAGTAAGTCAACTTACATATTGTGGTCCACCAGCAACTGAAGAATACAACAGGTTTAGTAGAATTTATTTACATAATGAGCAAGGACGCTTCATCCTTTGATCCATACTTGTAGTGGATTAATTGATTATAGTTATTAGACTAATGACCATATTTTCTCCTTTCCAATTTGCCATTTTTTAGGAGCATGCTGTGCTTTAAATTTTGATGTTTGTTAGTACTAGGTTCTCAGTATACTGCAGTCAGTTGTCTTCTGCTTTACTCACTGTCTGCTCAACAGTGTTTGATAACAGAATCATTGATATAGTGAGAACCTTGACTCCCAACAGAAATCAGTACTTGTTTTGGATATGGTATGCATTTGTTCAGGGAAAACATGGTGCTGATTTCTGTTTTATAGGCAGATGAATAAAATTTAAATAACTTGCCAACAGAAACTTTTGGTCAAGCTGTGTATTCAGCTCAGATCATATAAATCCTGTGTTAGTGGTTTTATTACATACTTGTTTTTGTGCCTCGGAATTGCTATGTTGATTATGCTGAAGAAAAAATCAGCCCTCTGCTGTGAATTTGCTTCAAAATACTTTCTGTGAAGAGGAGGTGCTTGAATAATGTCTGGGGAGGGAAGGATTAGAAATTGCAGTTTCCTTCACACTTAGTTGTGGTTAGTGACAAAAGTAGGTAGATCTTAAAAATATGTTTAAAAGGTTAGTTTGTCTCAAGCTTTGGTAATAAGGTGCTTTGTAGTGACAACTTCCTAACCTAATGCATAGTCAGCTTCTGAATTACTTTGTCAACCAAAGGTATTCTTTCTTCTTGAACTGGAAGCACCTTGACATTATATGATAAGTTTTTTTCCACCTTTTTTCTTTAGTGAGTTGTACGTGTATATTGGTTTATAAATTTATCTCCAATAAAAACAAAAAAAACCCCACAGGTGATTTGCATTCTGTCCCTTGAAAGAGAAAGAATATGTAAAATGAAAAATTTTATGATGCACAGAGCTTTTTGTTTTGTGTTCTACACTAGTAGTAGTTTTAATTTCCCTCCTTGCTGGGAGATAGAGAGAATTGTTAAAATCAGTTTAAGATTGAAGGGTAACTACATGAAATATATGTAAAGAAAAATATAAACCCCAATATTTTGCCTTCTAGGATTCTAAACTACCATCTTCTGTCCGGAATACACTCCTTGAACTTTTTGGACAAATAGAGCGGGAGTTTGAAAACTTGTATATTGAAAATTTGGAATGTGAGTATCTATTTTTTTTCCAGCAACTTATGAATTGTTTGGATTTAGGATATAGTAGTGCTAATTGAGATGCTTACCTTGGATACTGTAGTGTAATTACCATAGCTTTTCTGTGAGGACTTTAAGAATTGCTTTGAACTTGTAGCCAATATGGGGTTTGTGCCTTTTCAGAAAAATCACTTAGCTCTTTGACACAAGTAGTGAGAACTGATGTGTGTCATCCTCCTTGACTCTTAGGTAAAGAAAGTGAAGTGGCTGTCTCGTTGTCATTGTAGGCTCTGGTATATACCATGTTAATCTGGCAGTAACTCCGTTCAGCCGTTGAAGTTTGTGGCTTTGTTGCACATTTACAGGCTTAATTTTAATGATGTAATATTAGTAAATAAAATTGGAGGAGTGTTTTACTTGAAAAAGTGTAAAATGTGGTGTTTTTGCATCATACTACTTAGTACATTGCATAACCAGCACCTGCAACTGCTCATGAATTTTGAAGTTGAGCACTCAGACAAAAATTCCAGGTGTATCTGCAAAAAATGTTATTTGTTTAATGACAGTGCAGTCATATGGTAATGGAAGTGATCCAAGGTGATGTAAGAGGATCCAGAGTAACACTGGCAGTCATACAGTAAAACGTCTGCTCAATTTTCCTTGCTGGATTTTGGAAGCTGTGTTGCGTGGCTTGGCTTCTGAGTTGTGGAATCTGTCTGGTTTGGCTCCAAGTCAAATTTTTTTTCACACCTAATCTGTTCCCACAGTTAAACCAAACACTCATGTTAAAAAAAAAACACAACAACTTTCTTGCGTGCTTTCTGAAAATGTGCTCGCTTTTTATTCTCTTAAAACCTGAGATTGTGTTGGTTAAAGGCTGTCATCAACACTACACTTTTTTTAGTGACAATTTGCACAACTGAGTTCTCAGACTCCTGCTGAGAAGTTGGCTGGTAGCAAGAAAAGTAGGGATTCCCCCCACCCCAGACTTCAAAAATGTTTGTCAGAAAACAAGTGGTGAATTTGTCTGTACTCCAGAGTACGATTATTTTCCTTGCATTCCATTTCTGTTTCTTCTACATCTTCCTTCTTCAGCTCCCAGTTCTAGTCCGCTCCTGGCCTTTGTAATCTCTTTCCACCCCCCTGACAACTTCTAAATTTTTCTCTTCTGATGCTCAGTCTGTTATTTTTTGTTCTTTTGGTCTAATTCCTGCATTAGTGTTGTGGTTACCATACATAGAGAATCTCAGTTTTTTCCTCTGTGGCTTTTCATACGCTCCCTTTTCTTTATTACAACTTATTACTACTTTCTTCCTTTCTTATCCCTTCCAGGCTTCAGTCTTAATCCTTTCAGGCAATTCTTGTATCTGCCTGGCTTGTTTGTTCAGTCATCTGTTACTGCTAGCCTGTCTCTTTGTTTACTTCTCTTTCATATTGTCTGTGTTTTATAAAAGTTCAGGTTTATGTGGCTGGGAACACAGGAAAGAGAATCTTGCTTTGCTCATTTCAAGCACTTGGATGTGGTATGGAAGTGTAAACTGACTTTTCTAATGCTTAGAACTGGGACTTCAGTGAATTTCTCAGAAATGGCATGAATCATACTCCTGATGGGTCATGTTCTCCCACATTTCAAACCCTGGCAGTGAATGACTTTTTTTTAAAGAAGTCCTAAGAATTTGTTGAAAGACAGACCTAGACTTATTCTCAAGAACAGTGAAAAACTGTTTGGTTAAAGCCTCTCAATAAGATTTCACCTGAGGAGAACACTTAAAAAGTGTCAGCCCAGATTTTGAGAAAAACTATAAGCCACTGAAAATGTTCTTTATAAAATGAAGTTGAGCAACTTTAAACCAACCCAGCCACTGGAAATCATTTATGAGTACCTGATTTGTTTAGCTATGCCATCACTCTGTCTTGTGTTGAAATGGCACAGGTGAGAGTTATAAATAATTGACAAAAAAGCATAGTCTTGTTACAAATACATGCTTTGTCTGATGTGCAATGAAAATATTTTGATCGTATTTAGTGTTTCTGAAACACTTGAATGTAAAAAGTATATGTCATTCTACAATTTTTAATGTATTTCAAAGTATAAAAATACACATTTGCTGCACTACCTTTCTTACTGAAACTCTAACAGTAGACAGGCATTCAGGGGAGAATACTATTTCGTGATTAATAAAATCTTTGTCAAGAAATGACATACTAATTCTGTGGCTAAAATATTTATGATGCTGCAAGTTTTCTGTCTTCTGTTGGATTTAATTCAGTACAGGTGTGCCATATATTTCACAGAAGCTGTTTTGTTAATCCTTAGCCACATTTATTAGTAAAAATAACAGTAATTAGAAGCCACTAATACTTTCCTTGGAATCTGGGTCAAGGTTGATCCCTGGAAAATTCAGCATGAGTCTTGGTTTATGTCTTGGTGAGACCTGCTTTTATAAAATCACAGCTGATCTCTTTTCCTCTCCTTAGCATAAAATAGGTTACTTACTAATCATAACAATTCTTAAATAGTATGTTAATGGTGTTAATGATACACAATTTTTTGTAATAATGTGAATTTTTGTTATTGTTAGTACGTAGAGAGATTGATACACTGAATGAACGTTTAGCAGCCGAAGGACAGACAATTGATGGAGCTGAACTGAGCAAAGGACAACTGAAAACAAAAGGTAAGAGAACCACAAAGAATCCTAAACTAGTATTTTTTAATTTACGTTTGGTGTACTTTGCTAGCCAAAACTTAGAATCTTATTGAAGGGAATTAATACCAGTTACTTATACAAATAAGCTAATGCTGTATTTGAAATGTCTTCCTTTGAATTTATTTGTCTCAACAGCCAGTCATAGTACCAGTCAGCTTTCTCAGAAATTAAAGACAACTTACAAGGCATCTACTAGCAAGGTATGAGTCAAATTAAACCTCTACTGATCAATGTGTACTAACATGGCTGTCTTTAAGTTGTAAATTGTGGTTTCTTTAAGCTGAGTAGTGCTGTTCTTTAAGTAAACCTGCCTCATAAGGAACAGTATCTTTATCTTGGATTCATCAATTACCCATTACTTCAAACACACTGTATGATATTTTTACAATAATTGCTCACCTTTTTTAAAGAATGAATGTTGGAGGGGAGAGAGTGTGTGCACATGTATGTATATGGGATTACTCTTGTAAAGACAACTAAAAAAAAATTCAATTTCATGAGGGAAATAGAGAACTTGGTAGGTAGTGAATTTCTGAATAAAGATTTGGGTATTGAAGTTGAAATGGGGGTCTGAGTAGGTATCTATAAGTGTACTATTAGATGTTTTTGTGGGTTTTTTGAGTTACTTTTATTTTTTAGCTATGAGACTAGAATGGTTTGTTTCCTTTACATTGCAAGCCTTGCAAATTAGTAGCTGGCGATCTTTTTTTGCCTGGTCTCTTAGCACGGTTACCCTTTCTGATGTTTTTCATTTTGCACATCTGCATCTGTCTGGTATTTTTGTTTTCCTCTTTCTCTTCCCTTTTTCAATTTTCATAGAGAGTTTACTTTCAGCTCTTTTTGCCCTATCTCAGGGTCATTTCATGACACATTATTTAGGGTAAATGAGGCAACCACAGTGGGATTTGGTATGTGAACCAGCTATGTAAGAAGCTCTGTGCTGACCTGTATTGCAGGCTAATGTGTGGTTATGGAATGACTGCAGGTGTCTTGGAAATACCATCTGTTAGGTAGTCTGAACGTTTGAGAGTAAGCATAGTGTGGTGAAATAGATCTAAGTTACTGTGTTTTATTTGGTCTCCTTTTTATTTTACCGTTTCTCAAACTTTCTTTTTTATTCTTGCCAATCTGATGCATAGACGTGCCTCTTCCTTTTTCTTAAGAGTTAATGACTTAAGAATTCTTTAATGAGGCCACTTAAATAGGGACAACATGACATTAATAGGGACAATATAGTATTAGTACACCTACTATGTAGTTGTCAATTAGTACTTTCTTTAGTGTAGTGTTGGGGTTTTTGTTGTTTGTGGGGTTTTTTTCTTTTTTTTTCTTAAGGCTGGTGTTAAATGCTTGTTGTCTTTTACTTGCTTGCAATGTAGCGCTCATATTCTTTCCTGGGCAAGGCAGATGGACCTCACAACTTCAGTGTGGGAAGCTGGGAAGTATGGGGTGGAGACTCCTGGATAGCTGCTTTGCTTCCTGGTGTTCTGATATGTATGCACAGCAATGTAGTCATGAGTAGTGGAACGTGAATTTAATACCTTATTATAGACATTGTACAGATCTATTATATCAATTGATAACCAACAGATGTTTGAATGTACTGATATATTTCTTTCCACAACTTTGAATCAGAGTTTCCTAGGGAGTAGAGAGGAGAGCTGAGGGGAATGATAAAGTTGAGAGCGTCTCTCTCCATTGTGTTCTTTGAAACTTTTCTGCACTTCATGGGAGTGGCTTTGTTTCGACCGCTTCTTCCTTCCTACACAGAAGAGTCAAAGCTGCAACCTTTTGTCTCTTGACCCACAAAGAGACTACAGTCAAAAGTCAGGAAAGACTATAACTAAGTTTCTAACAAACTATGAAATTCTGTCTGTACCCTGACTGGATGCAGTTAGAGTTCCCTGATACGCTATCTGAGAAAATGACATTTGAAGAGTTTTAAGAGTTCAACAGCTTTGAAATTCTTATGTCTATATATGTGAGCATTGAATGAACAATCTTGTCACCAAAAATGGGTTGTGTTCCAAACTCAGTGGGGTAGTGGATTGCAACTTTTCTCTTCAGCCCATCCTTTATACTGTTACTGTATGCCTAATTTAAAACTTGTCTGTGGGGTTTTTTTTGTGGTTTTTGTTTTTTTTAATTTTTTCTTTATTCCCTGTGGGTAATTAGAAGAGGCTTAAGTTTTACAAACCAATTGTTTTGTGTAATTGCACACGATTACATTTTTCTGATTGCCAACCTATAAAGAGTTCAAGTTTGTTCTAAAAAGAGCATTCAGTATTTGCTTGTTCTATTGAGAAAGCTGACCTTTGACTGCTTTAATATTGGTAAAATATGCTAAGACTAAAGCAATCTGTTCATTTTCTTGGGGAAAATGCTGATGTAAACATGCTTAATTCAAGTCCTTCATAGAAAATTCCTATACCTGGATACTTTCCGTCCCTTAGCTGAGTTAGGAGTCCGAATATTAAGTTCGCAAAACTCATATCAGAAAAGGATGCTTTTAACAGCAGGGGTTATCCACCAGTGCCCAAATCCTGAAGAGATAGAGTAGGTTTAGTGCTTGGTACTCTAAAAATAATTTTTTGTATATGTTAATGGGCAAGATCCTGTAATTTAACTGCAGTTGTTTGTACATGCAGGAATCACTATGTGAAATTTATGTTTTGATGTTAACAAGATGTTATTGCTGATGTTAACAATCCTTGGCTGTGACAGTTGTTAAGACATCAGGAAAACATTAACAGTGTATGCAGAATCCTAAAATAAACTGAAATGATATAACTTGCTCCATCATAAACTAACTTCCAGGATCTCTGATTCTTTTGGATCAGGAAAAGGACTCTTAAAGTAAGGTACTTCTTCACCCAGCAGTTGAAGGGAATAAAACTTTTTGGAAGATGCAGTTTTTGACCTCACTGCTTAATATTACTCCACAGAAAATTCCGTTCTTCTGTCACAGTGTAATGCTGCTGGTCTGGTCCTGAGTTTACCAAATTTTCATTCGTATTTCTAATGTGTCCTGTCTGCTTAAGAGACATTTTTACAGAGTGTTTCAATTTGTTTGCCATCCCATTGTTTCAATTTGTATTCAGTTTTCAATTGTTTACATGGTAAACAATTGTTTCCTTATTAACAAATCTCTGTATAGAAGGAAGTACGTGAAACTATATGGATTTAAGAAAGAGGACAGACAAAGCTGAAGCACACTTAAGATATGATTGCCCACTTATTTGTATATGATAACCTGAGATCTGCTGAAGTTATTTTAAGAACTTTCTGCAGTGCAGAAAGGCACTCTTTTTAGCAAGTTGCATGTTATTTAAGTATTTCCTTTCCTTTCTTGGAAAATTGTTTATGTATGGTTAAGGACCCAAGAAGTAATCCAGGCACTATCTAATTTATCTAGTTACTGGTATGTGAAGTAAGGGACAGCAAAAAAGAAAGAAGAGAAAAAAAAAAAAAAAGTGTAGATATTTATTTAACGCACACTTCTTCTATATCTGGATATTTACTGTTAGATGGTGTTCTTGAACTCTTATCTTCCGTGTGTTCATTCAAGACTGCTAATTCTCCAAAATGAGTTTTACAGCCTTACCATTAAATGATCAATGAAACCACTGTCCGGCAGTTTTGGAAAATCTGTGCATGTTGATGAGTAGAAGATAGTTTCTCCTAGAAAACTTTTGCGTGAGGATTTGACTCAACATGAGAAAGACAGAATGCAAGTGTAGTTCAAGTGTGGGGTTGAGAGTTGAAAAACTTCAAGTTTGGAATTTGAGCTAAGCACTATATTAGTCCTTAACTGTTTACTTAATTCTGCTGTTCCACTTCTTGTACATGACTCCATTTAGTTTAAGGACTACATTCAATGTGAAAGGTGCATCTGTAGGATTGTATTCAAGGCCTATGAAACTCAGCAGTATGGTTGAACTAATAACCTTTACCGTTTACCCATTGTCTTTTCAGTGCATCCTTAATGATTGTTCCTTCTTCTCCTGTGAAACCGAAATGCGTATTAGCTGTTAATTTGGAATTCAAATAGGGCATTATCATTGTATCATTGGAAAGTTGACATGCTCAGGATTTGGAATGCTCTTGCAGATATTCTTTAACTTTTAAAAACCTTTGTGGAAGTAATTTGCTTTAATGACATACTTATGACCTTATGTTTTGATACCAAAAACTAATGGGATTTTAACCTAGTTTATTGTATCTGAAATGTAAACTTAATTAATTTTCTAACTTGTACTAAGCTGTAGATAAGTCTTAATGTGATTTGTGTTGAAGCATTTAAAGGTTTTGACTTAGCTGGTCAGATAGATATCTGCCCATAATTGCATGCAGAGGAAAACACAGATAAATGGAAGTCTTCTTTTTGTTTTAATTTTAACAAAGCTTTTCAGGTAGTCTTTCTTGAAGAACAGTTATGAGCTTCAAGACTTGTGGGGTAAAAATAGGGTATTTTTAACAGTGGTTTTGCTTTTTGAAGTCATCTTTCACCACTCTTGATTTCAGTTGTCTCTGGAAGTGTTGAGCAAGACAAACTTTTTTTTTTGTTTTGTTCTAAATATTGCACTCTGCTTTCATCTGAAAATGCAGAATTTCTGCAATTTGGTTCCTTTCTGTAGATACTGAGTGTTTTCAGTCTTCCTGTACTGTAGTGCCTTGTAGTTTTACCATTTTTGCTAGACTTTTTCTTCCTTTCATTTGGTATTACTTACACACATACTAATTTGGATTTAATGAGTCTTCTCTATTTTCCCCTAATAGCACGGACTTTGAGGGAATGTGCTTATCAAATGTTTAGATGAGTTTGACATGTTTTTAAAAAAAGAAAGCTTTATTACACAAATAAACTGGCATATGCTCTCAGGTTAATGTTTGATTTGATTAGCTTTGTGCAGTTTTGGAGAAAAACAGCAGTGAGTGTTTTAAATGGCAATGTTTCTGGATTTTACTAGAACTATATAATGACATTTTTTCAAAGACATTATGCTGGATAACATGGACCGTCTTTAAGTTATCAAATGTACTTGTTTGGGAATAGACAAGGCAAATTTTTTGGGGTGGTTTTTTTTTTCTTGGTCGTGTTTTTTTTTGTTTTTTTTTTTTAATTAATTATAATCCTTTACCCAAACTGAATGGGAAGTGCATACTGCATTTGTACAACTCATTACTCCAATGAGATTGCATTATTGTAGTACAGAATAATTTATCTTGTGTTTTGTAAAAAGGGGGGGTGTTATTAAAAAAAAAAAAAAAAAAGAAGAAATTA
The DNA here is from genome assembly GCF_000690835.1 of Fulmarus glacialis. Lineage (NCBI taxonomy): Eukaryota > Metazoa > Chordata > Aves > Procellariiformes > Procellariidae > Fulmarus > Fulmarus glacialis. Next base: position 21,383 of record NW_009222724.1, read on the forward strand.
AGAGGTATGTTTGCATCCAAACTCACTTTCTGACCATCAAATGTCAAATTTTTGACAACATTGAACTGTCAGAATACTGAAGAATTATTATGAAAAAGTTAGTAACTATTTGTATTTGTGAAATAATTACTTAATCTTGGGTCAATGCGGAAAAAAATATGTTCATGTCTCTGCTATTTCAGATTGTATCCAGTTTTAAAACTACAACATCAAGAGCAATCTGTCAACTGGTAAAGGAATATGTTGGCCACAGGGATGGCATTTGGGATGTCAGTGTCGCGAAAACTCAACCAGTGGTGTTGGGAACTGCATCTGCTGGTAAGTTCTGTGTTGCTTAAATCTTTAGAAAATTCTGGTTTAGTCCCTAAGCAATAGCAAATGTAGATCAAAAGCATACTGGAATACTTAGCTCCACACTGAAAGAGTCGATTTGAAGAAGTTTAGTAGCTGAAAAATTCTTAAATTGCAATTTCCTTGAAATGCATTTAACCTTTAGAAGGTTCAGACGTCCTTGTTGATCTTTCTAAGGTATGTGCCAGGTAACTTCCATGCAGGTCATGCTCCTCCTAGGGTCAGCGCTAGCCTGTCGGATGGTGTAAATGGGTGGGTTGGGGAGCTGCTTGCTTGGAGAGGTCTCTCGCACAGAATACTATACTGTTGTAAAAAGAGATCCCTGCAGACTTCCTACTGTAGTATTGTTTAGCCTTTGTTTTATAGAAGCTGTATACTTAGTCATAGTTTACATATTCTTGTATTCTTGCATTCGTCTGGGTTTTGCCTAATGATCTAGGGGCAACTAAAAATCTTCATTTTCAGATCTTAATGTAACTTACTAGATTCCTTCCTTTCTACTTAAGAGAGGGAACAGGTACTAATGAATAAGTCATTAAATCTACTATGATCCAAAAATCAATCTATAGTCTTGTGGGGATTTGGAAAATTATTAAGGAAATAAACCATAACCAGTTAGAATTGGTCAGGTTGAAGTGACAGTCTTTTGAAACTGGAACAAAATCTGAAGACAACACTTACTGGACATAAATATTATGGACTAGAAACCTCTGCTTCATAAACTGAACTGTTACCATTTTTATGTGTCCACTGAGGGGCACATTTTGTCTTTGTGTGGGACGTCTTCTCTTTGTCCTGATTTAACTTGGAAACAGGCATTCTCTAATTCAGCATTAAGGTTGTCCCCACTTACAAATACTTATATTAATTATTTATTTTGGGGTGTGACAGGGTAAAGGAGTTTCATTGGGAGTGACTTTTTAAGTAAGTTTTCGTAGGGCTCTGCAGTGACCTGCATTTGGGACTTCTATGTAAATCGTTTGTGCATAGAACTCTTGTTTGTAGTGACTGCCTGACTTTTTCACCACTGAATCTCATGATACACAGTTGGAGCATTATACATAAGTATATGACCAAGTTAGAAAAAAATACCAAAAGTAGAATTTGCCTTTCAATACTTACTGCAAATTAATCCGATTGGGACAGCACCTTCACTTTTTTTTTTAGAGATGCGTATTAAGTTATAATAATAGGAAGCTTTTATGTTTTATATATACGCTAATAATCACGAGGAGTTTGTCTTTTCTACATTTGAAGTCTATTTCATATGGTTGCTCTACATTCGAAGATAACTTGTTTGTTGAATCGGTTAAAAGTGAAAACCATACATTTGTAACAACATTTACAGCTACTTTTTGATCTTTGTAGATCACACTGCTTTGCTGTGGAGCATAGAAACAGGGAAGTGCCTTGTCAAGTACGTAGGGCATGTTGGATCAGGTAAGATAAGGGCATGTTGTTGAAAACTGGAAACAGAGTGTGTTGGGAGGGAGAAATGTGTTTTGTACAACCACTGTGGTTTCACTTGCAGGTTTGCCAACACCATTAACAAGTCAATTGTGAAGTTCCATTAATCTTTATTGAGATAATGTTTTGTACTATGATTCTTTCTTAGAGAGGCTTGTTAAGACGGTTCTGTAAATGCTAAGTGAATAAAAAAGTCCATATAAAGAAATTTACAGGCACAGTTAATGACACTCAGAAGTCAAATGTCAGAACTCATTGAGTTCTCATGCATATGCAGAACAAGAGAAGCTTATATAATCAGAAATTAGCTGGTTTGCAGGATCTGTGTTATATTTGGGATACCAGATACAGATGCTGGGTGACCATCTATTTGCACTTCTTTGTTTAATACATGAACCCATATATAATTTGTTGCATAGTATTAAAATCTTGTTTTGAAGACAGTTAATTCAATATAGGCATTTGTCTTCCCCTATATCAGTATGAATATTTCGGAAACAGTGTTTTTAATCGCCTCCTTGGGTGGAGAGGTGCAGTGCAGTAAGTGTTTTTGATGTTAACCTTAATTTTTGGTGTCCAATTTGACAAGCATCTGATTAGCCCCCTTCTGTCTTATAATGGGTTACAATATAGGATTTTATAGACCAAAGGTGGAGAGGTTTTCCATAGCTTTAACTTGCTCTTGAGAGTTGAGCACTTTGAGTGTGATTGTACCCTGGAGTGTAGAGTCATGCACCTAGAAAATGAAGAACCCAGTTATTGTCCTGGTATGTTTGGTTAAGTAACTCGGCCAGCATATCACATCAACTTTGTGGCAAAGATACAAGTAGAATCAAGTTCTCCAGAGAGTGGTCAGCTGCTTCAACCATAAGTTCTACTTTGTTTTCCTGCTATGTGACTTCTAGCTCCTACACATAAACATATTAATAGATAGATACATAGAAACAATAGGTAACATTTTAATGTGTTCAGATATCTCAGGTTGCTTAGTGTGTGGAGAGGGTTCCTTTAGCCTCCAGAAAGTCACATTTAAAAACTCCAGTCACTTGCATTTTCATGCTGATAGTTTTTTTTTTTTTTTTCCTTACTAAATTGCTATTTGGATAACCATGAAAATAATGAAAGTCTAACCTGTGTTTAAACATTTATGTATAAACTAAGTAAAAAAACCCCACCACTATAATTTATAAAAATTATATAAATTATATAAAAATCATATATTTTTAGTTTAGTAAAACTTTTCTTTACTTGTTTACGTTTGACAGTTGATTTGAAATGGACCAAAGGTGTTGGTGCCAGCAGTTCGTGCACCATTGAGTTAGTTCAGTATGAACAATTTAAGGAGTATCTTTTTAGATTCATTACACCACACTCTCCTGGCAACATAAGCATCTATTTTACTTGTATGATGGATGGAAATGATTTCTAAGTTTTTTCTTGAAGAACTGTTGAAGAGAAGCTTATGGATTTTGCAAATGAAAGTGCTTAGTAATGAAAAGTAATTGAATCTTATGCGCTGAAATAAAAAAATGAAGAAGAGCTTTGTAGGCTGATACAACTGTTTTAAAACAGTTATGTTTTGATTACATATGGTTGCAGGACCGAAATCTAATTTGTGTTATTTGCATTAGGTTTTTAGGCATTTGTTCTTGCAATCTTATGCAAAAATCAGAAAGTTGATGGTCATACATAGTAAGTTTTCACTATGTTAGAAATAGTTATGAATACTTAAATGCTCTTTATGGAAGTCCAGAGCGTTATCTCCTGTCAGCTTACACACAATTATTTGAGTGTGGTTTGTATCCTCTATAACATGAAATACTTGTACTAGATTCAGGAAATAACCTGCTAGAAAATACGTGTTGTTGTATAATCAACTATAGCTGCTTTCCTTGATACTACGTAGATTTAGGTACTCAAATAAAATACCATTGTGCTTTATCTCACCTAAGAGATTGCTATACTACAAAAAAATTACTTAAAACTGAAGATATTTTTCCTTTCAATGATAAAACTTTGTGAAATAAATTCTTTTAGTATACTAACTTAAAACTTTACTTTGTTTTACACAGTAAATTCCATAAAGTTTCATCCAACTGAGCAAGTGGCTCTTACAGGTATGTAAATTTTTTTCATATGCTGAGTATGTTAGTCGTGATGGAAAAATAAGTGTCATTCACTAGCATCTTTTTGGTTGTAGCCCCTCTTCCTGCTGCTTTGTCAGTATCCTTGTTGATTGAATTATTTTTATGTTTTAAGGCATAACAAATCAGAGCTAGATCTTTCCATCTGTGTTTGTCACATGATTGTCATTTGTGCTTACCTGCTCCAAAACAGACACTTAGAATCATACGTCAGCTGAATGTTCACAAGTCCATGGGGCCTGATGAGCTTCGTCCCAGAGTACTGAAGGAGCTAGCGGATGATATGGCAGGACCCCTCTCGATCATCTATCAAAGGTCTTGGGAGCCTGGGGAGGTCCTTGCTGACTGGAAGCGAGCCAATGTTATTCCAATCTACAAGAAGGGCGTGAAGGAAGACGCAGGGAACTACAGACCCATTAGTCTAACCTTGGAAAAATTATGGAGAAAATTATACTATTGAAAGGCATTTAAAGAATAATGCGATTGTCAGGCACAGTCAGTATGGGTTCACAATATCCTTTTCCTTTACTTCTGGAAACATCATGTATTTCAAAAGGGTTAAGATAGAAAAGAATAGACTATTTCACTTGAAAGAGACCTACAACGATCATCTAGTCCAGCAGGCTCAATATGACTCAGCAGTGTGCCCTGGCAGCCAAGAGGGCAAACCACATCCTGGGGTGCATTAAATGCAACATAACCAGCTGGTCAAAAGAGGTGATTATCCTGCTATATTCAGCGATGGTGCGGCCTCACCTTGAGTATTGTGTGCAGTTCTGGGGCCCACAATTTAGGAAGGATGTGAAGGTCCTTGAATGCATCCAGAGGAGGGCAACAAAGCTGGTGAAAGGGCTGGAAGGAATGTCCTATGAGGAGTGACTAAGGACTTCGGGCTTGTGTAGTTCGGAGAAAAGGAGGCTGAGGGGTGACCTTATTGCTCTCTACAGCTTCCTGAGGAGGGGAAGTGGAGAAGGAGGTGCTGGTCTCTTCTCCCTGCTATCCAGTGATAGGATGCGTGGGAATGGTTCAAAGCTGCGCCAGGGGAGGTTTAGGCTGGACATTAGGAAGCATTTCTTTACTGAGTTGGTGGTCAGACACTGGAACAGGCTTGCCAGAGAGGTGGTCGATGCCCCAAGCCTGTCAGTGGTTAAGAGGCATTTGGACAATGCCCTTAACAACATGCTTTAACTTGGTCAGCCCTGAAGTGGTCAGGCAGTTGGACTAGATGATCGTTGTAGGTCTCTTTCAAGTGAAATAGTCTATTCTTTTCTATCTTAACCCTTTTGAAATACATGATGTTTCCAGAAGTAAAGGAAAAGGATATTGTGATATTGAATGTGCAGAAAAAACAGCTTGAAAATATGACTGTTAGTGTAAAGATGTTTTCAGGACTGAGAATACCATCAGTGCAGCTTCAGGTTTGAAAACTGTCTAATGCGGTTAATACTATAGTTCATGTGGTCCAGCAATTAGGGCACTAGCTTTGGGATTAAAGAGGTCTGGATTCAATTTGCTGCTATTAAGTCAGTCATTGTAAAATGAGGATAATTATTACTGAGGTTAGAAATTAAAACAGTGCTGCTTTCTGCATCTACAGTGACCATTTTAAAGGAAGGTAGGGAGTAGGATGCCTTCTATCTAGGCTAACAATGATTTAAGTTTGGCTATTTGGATTTTTCTGTTCTCATATGATAACTGTAGTCATTCTTTCAGTACCATAAACAATGTTGCTATATAAACTGACTTATAAAAACCAAAACAAACCAACTAACCAAACAAAAGCTGCCCATAGCTAGATTTTTGTTGTTCTGTTATTTTTCTGAGAGCTGGTTCTGCAAAGTATTTCGATTGAAAGTTTTCAGGGGACCTGTTCTTCCATGTCATTTGATTGATTTAGAACTGACTAAAATAAAAAATAAAAAATCTTCGTCCCTGATCCAGAATACTGACACCAGGAATAATATAAGGTTGACTTTTCTTCTAGCCTTCTTACTTGGTCTGTTAGATGAGATATTCTTCCTAGTGCTTTCATGTACATTGCACTTGCCAGATCTATGCATACTTACAACAAACTGTTTTTCTTCTCAATCTAGAACTCTCAACACTGTACTCCTAGGTATTAGAGCATGTTTGTTCCGTCCATAACAAGGAGAATCTTGAGTTTCTCCTTAGTTAATAGTGGATAAGTCTATTTCAAAAACAAATGAAGTCTAAAATCAGATGGTAACCTGCTGAGCCGTAAACAGGTGCTAGTTAAGCTGAGTTGCTTAAGGCAGAAGCAGAATAGCTTCAGACTTGCTCTTTTGGGTTTCTCATTAAAACCACACTAAATATATTTAATGGAAGAAATCATTGAATGAAGAAGAACCCCAGTATTTTGAGAAATAGCAAATGAAGGATGGCACCTGTTGATGTATTAAATGCCTTCTTCAAATGTGACATACTAGAACAGCAGTGATATTCGTGTTCTGATGTGTAGTGTTTAAGTGGATGTTTTCACTGTAGGAATGACTAATTTGGTAGCTACTTATATTTTGCATAATGAGTTATGTTCTTATCAGTATTGAAGCCAGGAAAGTAACTGCTTACCAAAAAGGTCATAATGGTATCTGTTAGAAAAAGATGCAACTTGGACAGTATTGCCAAATATAAGGTTAAAGCTTCTTTTTATTGTCCATGGAAATGCTCTTACTTAGTGTCTCTCTCTCTTCCTCCCAACCCTTCCCCCTGTGCAGCATCTGGAGACCAGACAGCTCACATCTGGAGGTACATAGTACAGTTGCCTACACCTCAGCCAACAGCAGACTGCAATGTAAGCAAGCAACTTACTGCAACCAAACTAATTGCATAGCAATTTCATCAGATACAGGTTTTATGATAAGACTGAATGTTAAATTTATACATAATTAAAAAATTACATGATTTCAGGATCACAAAAGGTGGGATTTTAAGGTTTTAGTTTAACAGACATATTTCAGCCTTTCTTTCAAAAAAGACTTACTTCGTGTTTTCAAAGATCTGTGGTGCAAAATAGAATATGCAGCTGCAAGTACATTAATTGACTTTTTGTTCAAGGTAATAAACATGTAAGTAAATGAACTGTCGAGTAAAATTTTTTGGTAATAATTCAAATCATAAATAATAATGAAGTTCTTTTTAAACTAGTTAAATTCTTGTAGCTTAACTTACTGAGGCACCTGTGTTAGCTGTAGTTGCTATGAATTGAAAACTGATGGTAGAGACTTGTATTTTTGGCACTTATTTAATTGTATCTTTAAATTTGATTTCTAATCGACCCTTGCCAGCACTTACCACACTATACGACATTGTTGTCCCCAGGCCTTTATTTAGTCAGTGTTTACGGTAGACTGTCAAATGAGTATTTAACTAAAAAGCACCGTTACTAAATCGTAAAGACAAACATTGTTTATAGCATGAGCTTCTCAGTAAGCTGAGTAGGGGCAAGAGATGGCTGTATAATATGAGAGAGATTTCTGAATGGAAAATGTTTGATTCAGTTTATTTGATCTGGCATTTCCATTTTGAAAGAGCAGTACAAATGTTATCTTTTTCACATCCAGATACTATGAAAGGAAAGCGTATTTGTCTTGCATAAGTGACATAGGGTTCAGAGATCGATGCTTCCTGGTTAGCAAAAGAATTTATTCTGCATCCAGTTTACATCAGCACTGCATGATGACAGCGTATTGACCAGCAGACAAATATTGATGTCATGATTTTGATTCTAATGGATAAAAATACGTCTGTAAATGATTGTCTTCCCCAAAATTAAAATAGTCAGTGTCCTGTTAGATGCTTCCTACTCTTAAAAATTTAAAGGAAAAAAGTCCCTTGATATATGTGCTGCAGTAAACTCAAGGGTAATATAGTATATAATACAGAGGGGAATGTAAAAGACTTGCCACATATTAAAGGGGACAGATATTTAGAGCTAAACAGTTCAGAAGAGATTTTGAAATGAAGTAGTTATTAAAACTCTACTGAACTCACTGGTATTATTCCTTCAACCAAGTTTTTGATAGTGAATGCCTGAATAGGCTAGATCCTACAGACTTAAGTTACCCACACTCACATTACAGGGATTGGGAAGCATTTACACTGTAAAATGTAACTTAGAGACATTCCTTCCCATTTATTCTAAATCTTTTTTCTCTTGCATTGTATAGCAAATGTCTGGAGAAGATGAAGTTGAGTTCTCAGATAAAGATGAACCTGATGGAGATGGAGATGGTTCTAGTGATTGTCCCACTGTCAGAGCCCCATTAACTTCACTCAAAAGCCATCAAGGAGTGGTCATAGCAGCTGACTGGCTTGTTGGCGGGAAGCAAGCTGTGACAGCGTCATGGGATAGGACAGCAAATCTGTATGATGTAGAGACTTCCGAACTTGTCCATTCTCTTACAGGTATTTGTTCACTCACAAAAGGATAAATTGGTGGTTTGTTTTTATATGTGGGATTATTTGTAGATATCGAAACACTGGGAAAAGTAAGTTGTTTCTCTGGAGTACAATTTGAGTGTGTACAAGACTTGAGCTGCTGCTCAATATTGTAATGGTTTCTAAAATTCCAACCTTGTTAATCCTCTGAGCATGAATTTGTATTCTTCTAAGCTTGTGATATATCCTGTGAAGTAGTTGTTTTAAAACTGAATGTAGCCAAATTTTAGTTCTTTGAAAATGCATTTGCTGTGTTCATGGCATACTAAGTAGCAATAACCTATCGCTACTTAATAATCATGTGACATAAGTAGTGGGTTTTTTTGCTTTTAAATATAGTTCTAAACTTTTACAGCAGTAGTAACATTAGAGTTCAGAATGATTATTATTATTCTTTTACTGTTTGGGGGAGAAAAGAAAAAATCATCAGCATTTCATTCCAAGTGTATGTGGAAATGAAAAGTCTTACTTTCATTACCTTACATGTTCTCATCTGTGATTGTAGGGCATGACCAAGAGCTAACACATTGTTGTACACATCCCACCCAACGTCTTGTGGTGACATCATCACGCGATACAACCTTCCGTCTGTGGGATTTCAGAGATCCTTCTATCCATTCTGTGAATGTCTTTCAGGGCCACACAGAGTAAGTGACAGTTCCTTCACAGGTTTTTACAAGTTCCAGAAGTATAAATGTATTCAGTTGCTAATCTGAATAAAACTGTTCCTGTGCTCTTTTTGAGGTACTAAGTTCATTCCCCTGTTTTATGAGACTGATTTTCACAGAAACCCCTAACTGTCCTCCTTCAAATGTAACACAGCAATACTTAATTTCCAAAACAGCAGCCAGGGCTCTTGGTGTGATATTGCTTATATGGTAAGTCTAGATAAAACTCCTTACGATTAAAGGTAATTTAAGGTATGAGGGTTGTTTTCAGCATCGGTTATGCCTGTAGTTTAGGGGTATTGCTGTAATGCAGTTGATCAAACAGATTACCTCTGCTTGTCATGATACTCAGTGTGAAATAAAGGTTACTTCTTTGGAACCAGTGGAAAAAAAAAAAAGCAGGATTAATTTTTACTCTTTAAGCTAAAGCTTCTAATTTGTACATAAAATAAGAAATTAAAGGGCACTGATTACCATGTTCTGTCAAAACAGTGGTTTTGGTATAACATTTTTAGTTGCCAATTTAGGCTTTAAGTTTTTATACTGGCTACTGTTGAATATGGGCAAATGTAGTCATGAGAATCTATGTTATGGTGTTGACTTAAAGCTCTGATTAACAGAATGGTGACATATGGAAAATGCAGGAGTAACTTTGAAATACTTTACCCAACGAAGCGAATATTTTTTTAAGATTTTGGAATGTTTGAACTTGACTGTTTCAGAAACAAATTTCACCTCCCGTCTTCAGAATAAAAGATGATTGTTAGTCCTAGCTCAAAACAAAAACCACAAATATTTATTCACGTTTCTATTTTTTGTTAATTCAGATGTGTAGTTTGCATTATGACTAAGTTTCAGTATCCACTTTCTCATTTTCCCAGCTGTTGGCTAACTTATATGTAAAGTAAACCTCTTTAAACCCCCCAGCTCCCGACTCCTCAGCTTGATAAATTACTTGGTGCATGACAATAATCCCATATAAGTAGCCATCTTCTCCTGATAGAATAGTAAACTTAATTTTGTGGTCTGCATCCTAGAATTGTTTCATGCCATCATTTTTGTACTCTTTTATTGCTTTTTGTAGAATGACTTGTAAAAGTTGCAAGTTTTTGTGTCCATTGGTGCCTCCATTTTTTTCTGGGCTAGTTAATTGCTTTGTCCCAGGACATTTTTTCAGAGAAAGGAACATGATTGACATTAGTGTTTTTCCATATGTATGCTGAGACCAAATGATGTTGATCTGGGGTGATGGTGTATACTGTAAAAGGTGTTAGCTGGTATTTTGGCCTCTGTCACCTATAAACTATCAGCGAGTTTATTTTTTATGAATGGAATAGGCCTTGAGCAACCTCTTTGGTCACTCTTATTCCAGCTGTTAATTGTCTTCATATTTGTGTTTGTCTGTTGTATGGTCTGTCTCCATTTTGTTCTTTGAATGTATGAGGTTTTAATATTGACATAGGCTTTTTCACCAAATACACTGTAACTTTTAACAGTCTCAAAACTGACTGCTGTTTAATGGCTTGAGGTGGTTCAGCTCTCTGTTTTGTTGAAGAGATGATTCCGTTACGGAAGATGAGTATTTCACTGAGGGATGCAGTCAGAGTGGAGATGGAAGTTCGATATTTTGCAGTCTAGACATACTTTGAGGGATTTTAGTTTTGGTCCATTATTGTAGTGCCTATTGGCAAAGTATTTTTAAATTACTCTCTAATCAACAGAACAGCAATCTTCTCACATTAAGCAGCATAGAAGAAACTGTTTTATCTCTTGATTGGAAAATACATAAACACAAGACATTTTTTGGCTTTCCTGAATGTCTATTTGAATAACTTGCCAAGTTTTTAGTATTTTGATAGGCTCTTGGAATCAGTTCTGAAAATTGGATGTTACAGGCATTAGTGCTGATGATTTAAAGTCCTCAACCGAAAGTTTTAACAGCCTCTTGCTAACCTCATGAATAGAGCTCACAGAGCAGCTATTTTTTTTTTTTCCTGTGTTTTTCACCAGTTCAACTCCTAATGCGTTAAACCAATATAATTAGATGCCAAACATCTCAATCATGAGCCAACATACAGTGTTTATTGTGTTGTAGCCCCCAAAATCTTACTCCATCCTGATACCCCTTCTCACAGGGGATCCAAACCGCCACCGAATCCTCGCAGCGCGTGGCTGGAGTTTGTGTCGTTCCCTCGCACCCTGTTTGGCGCTGCCTGGCCCTCG
>NW_009222725.1:0-672 GCF_000690835.1 Fulmarus glacialis
TTGAACTTCATGAGGTTCGCATGGGCCTATCTCTCAAGCCTGTCAAGGTCCCTCTGTGTGTTGACTGCACAACACAGCTTGGTGTCGTCAGAAAACTTGCTGAGGGTGCACTTGATCCCACTGTCCATGTCGTTGACAAAGATCTTAAACAGCACCAGTCCCAATACCAACTCCTGAGGAATGCCACTGGTCTCCACTTGGATGTCGAGCCATTGACCGCAACTCTTTGAGTGTGACCATCCAGCCAATTCCTTATCCACTGAGTGGTCCATCCGTTAAATCCATGTCTCTCCAATTTAGAGACAAGGATGTTGTGCGGGGCAGTGCCAAATGCTTTGCATAATTAATGCAGCCTTAGCAACCAGCAAGAATGACTACAAAAGAGCCTTGAATCCCTGATAGTTGTTCATCATTTGGAATCTGCCCTTGACTCCCAAAGTGCCTCCTCCTTCAAACAAAGCCATGTCTTGCCGACAGCAACCCAATCAGCGACTCCCAGACCCAACCCTGCAATGCCCTTTTCTTTCAGAGCCACCCATCATTTTCTTGCTTTGATATTTTCTGCCCTTTTTACTTTTCATTATCTTGCTGCTTAGTAAAAGTCACAAAGTTTGAGGAAGGCAACAATGAAAATGGTGGCTTCTGGCTTAGACAGGTACACTCTTCACTGGG
>NW_009222726.1:0-6430 GCF_000690835.1 Fulmarus glacialis
TGATTCTATGATTCTATTCTATGATTCTGCATCAATCACTTCTGTCCTTCATGGCTCTCCAGCCTTTCACACTGGCCTCTCATCTGGTTTGAGCCTGCTTTTCATTTCTCACTGTTGCCTCTGTTTCTCAGCTGTCGTCTGCCTCTAGAAGGCCTCTCTGATTCTCTAATGACAGTGCCTCAGCCTGTCACTCTCCAACATTAATTTGGTCCCTCCTGCCCCTGCTCTCTCCCACACCCAGCTCGGTTACTCCTTCCCTTTCCCTTCCGAAGTGCCAGCCTCCCCTGCCCACAACTCTTCCTTTAGTCCCACTGCTCCTGTCCTGTTGCCATGCATCTCACCAGCTGTCGTCCACAAACTGCTTCTGGATCCTGTTTTCACCCCTGCTGGTGCATTCTTCTTTTTTTTTTTTTTTTTAATGCATTTACACCTCCAATTTCTGTGTATCATCCCCTCTCACCTTACCACTCCTGGCTCTCCACGAGTGTGATCTCTCATCATAGTTCCTGCACCTTTTTCCGTAGGAGTTCCCATCAGGGAACTCCTCTTCCCATTAGGCCCGATGGAGTCACAACAGCACGAAAGGTTGTGAGGCAAAGCATGTCAAAGCACCACTGCCATGTGAGGTACCTGGCTCTCAGCAGTGTCGTAGTCTCTGCCCTTAAGCAGGAGCAAATGAGTAGTCAGAAAGATGAAGTTTCTCTGTAGCTCTCCTGCCTACTGAGGTTGGTAGCTAAAAGTCCACCCAAAAACTTTCCAGGAGTGGGGGAAGCAAGGGACCCCTTGGCTCCTATGTGCTAAAACACTGGTGGGATTTGACCTTTATGTTGCTGCTTCACTTTTGTTTTGGAAGCTGGGAAGTGAGGAGGGGAGTGGATAAGTGTTTCCCTTTTTCCGCTCTGAAGTTATGTCCCCAGGTTATTGGTAACTTCTGACGATAGCATTGTAATGACAGCTTCCTTCACGTTTGCTACCCCAAGCTATGTTAGAGGGAATGGTGCTGCAGGGCACCTTAGGTAAAGCTCATGCATGCATCAGGGTGGCCCTGATGAAGCAGCGATTAAAGGGATTCCCTGGCAGTGGCACCTGGCCACTTACGGCTCCTCCAGAAAGGGAAAATGCTCCTCTTACTCCCTTTCTAATCCCCTTTCCCTGGGAGAGCCAGGCAGGGAGGGAAATGGCAACAGCAGCAATATGTGTGGCTGTGTTCTGCCCTAAAGCCAGTTCTCAAGATGTGGAGGGTTAAGGAGGGTGGTACTTTTGAGTCCCATTTGGGATGGCGAAGACTGATCAGGATTGAAGTGCACTAGTGAAAACAGATACCCTCACTGTCAGATTCAGAAGCACACCCGCATTCATGGATCCCTTGAGTATTACCACGACCTCTAAGCCCATCTGATATCTGTGCCTGGGCCCTCTTACCCAGAATGCAAGTTTCCTCCTATTTGCGAGCAAATCCGACTTGGTGTCGGCTATCAGTATGGGTACACACACTCACACTTGTCTCACACGTACCCTACAGTCATGGATCCCTCAAATATTAGCAGAGTCTCCAAGTGCTTTGGCCGAACTGCCTTCCCAGGTGTCGACTCTGCCCGTGGCTGGACCCCAGGCCCCTTGCCCAGCCACTCACTCAGACCTTGAGTCTTTCCAGATACAGGTCTCCTTCTACTCACCGGCTACTCCAGTTTGAACCTTGCTAGCAAATTACACATACACACACCACGCATACAGGGTTAAATTCACTAGGAACATGTGGACACACCGTGGTCCCTCTCGCTGCTGGTTCCTGGGCCTGCATACCTTGTGACTGGCAGCTGCTGGCTCTTAGGCCTTGCAGCAGTATCACACATAGGATAGAGGGTGAATTACACGAAGAAGTATTAAAGGAAAGGATTTAGTAAGAAGAAAGGATAGCCCTTGCTGATCAGATGCAGGGTTTGACCAGAGAAGCGTACCCACCAGCAGCCTGTTTAAATGCAACTGGCCCTTTTTATTCCCTGCCTTCATTTTCCGATGTTTGTTCCCCCCATCCTTCCCTTTCTTCCTTTGGCCCCTCCTCTGAATTTCCCGTAATAAGGTAAATATAATCCCACAAGCCTCTTCTGATACCCCATAGCAAGTTTTATGCAATTCCACAAACACCCTCAAATACACCGTAATACATGTGACAATCACATTTCCCCATCCTTATCAGTGACAAAGTTCAGGCTGAACCTGTTCAAGGCTGTGTCTGAGTAGTTCCTTTAATGGCATTAGTTCCTGTAGTGACCAGAGATGGCTTACTGTCCCTGTTATCACCTGCTCATTAATGTTTGTGTGTAATCTACCACTTTCCTTGTTACTTGTTAATTCTTTTATACTGAATAGTCCTTAACCAAATAAAGTAATGAACCAGATGCCGTCCCATCCCCCACATCCTTATACCTCCTCTCCTATGCAGATCAGCCCCGCGTGCGCGGGTTACCTCCTTCCTCTTCAAACATCCACGTCCTGCGTGGTTGTGAATAGAGAGCTGCTGGCTGCACGCTGCCATGGGTGAAAACCCCAGCGAGGTGGTAGAGCAGCCATTGCCCCAAGCATAGAGCTGCCACTTCTTCTTCGTTCATCAGAGTTCCTTCAGACATTAGCCTGATGGGCTCACCCAGCTCACCCGTGTCTGCCCGTTTCTGTTCGGTGGTTTTGGAGGTTGGTATCCTCCTCGGTACCCTTCCTGAAAACCCCAGCCAGTTCCAAACATTCACACACATGGTTGCATCCTCAGTTGTTCCCCCACAGGGGCTTCCACGCATCTAGAGTACCACTAGTGATCCATTTCTTGGGTTAAATCTATGCATTCAGTGGAGGATTTCAAGACCTGGGGCTCCCACCGTACCATAGATTTTGGAGAGGGGAAGAAGAGATTCCTTCTACCAGTAGGCATTATAAGCTCCATAAAGGATCTTGGTTTGACAGAGGTTAATCCTTGTGAACTGAAAGACTAGCAATTACACCTGGAGGATAAGTTCACTAATTAATTCTGTAAGTGCAACACAATTTATTTTAATATGATTACAATAATGAATCTCCTAAAACAGTGTTATTTAAAGATGTTTTAAGAACATTTGTTATGATTTTTAATTAAAAATGCAATCTCGTCGTTATTTTGAATGGTTACCTGTTAAACGTGGATCTTATGGAGGGCTGGAAATTACTGTTACGGTTGGTAAAATAACCTTTTATGTGCTTCTGTGTTTGAAGAGTAAAAAGGCAAAATCCTTTCATGTAATGTTACAGTAAGTTTTTAGTGGTTTTAGCCTTCCATAGTACGTTTCTTAAAAAAAAAAACTGATCATGGGAGAATTTACAAGTGAAACTAAGTATATCATTAAATGGATAGTAATGGATTAATAAAATAAGTAATTGATTGTATTGCTTGGTAATACAGATCTGAACAGCCTGTGATCCTGCCATAATTTTACAAATAATTGTGTTACAAATGTGCACTGTATTTTATCTGAAGACAAAGGGGTGTCCCCCACACCTCAGCATGAGTGCGTAGCTGCCGTTAGCACAAGACACAGGGTATGTTGTCTTCTCCGAAAATACCCAGTAAAGGCTTGCTCTTTGGTTTTCTCTGAATTCAGAAAACTTTTATAGCTTATAAAGAGAAGATGGATAGCCTTTATCTTTCTTAGATATAATTTAACTGTCTACTAATGGACATAGAGCTGCATTTAATTCCAGTAATCTAAGCCAATTCTTGCCTGCTCAGTAACAGATAAAGGCTTTGATACATGAGCCAGTATCAGCTGCTCTATATACTAACTGGAGCTCTTTGAGAAGTAAGCTGCTTCAGGCTACCTGGTGAGCATGTGCCTGTGGACCACAGAACAGGTTAAACATGATAACTTGTTTGCATGTTAAAGCCTTTAAGTTGTTTGAAATCTCTGCTCAGGCCTTCTGTTACCTGCAGTGGAGCAACAGTGAGTGATACTTCATCAGTCTACAGATTGATCCTTTAAACTGTCTCAGTATTAGCAAATACCTGCTTCTTATCTGAAAAGTTTTCTCGTTGCCTGAACAAATAATGTGGACATGCTTTATTTAGATGTAGAGGTGTGGACCAGGGAGGTATTACAAGTTTTTTGAATGTTCTAACTGTGACACAGATGCCAGGGTAGTTTGTTATGCTCATTGAAACACCCTGTTCGCTGTTTTGTTTTGTTTTGTTTTTACTGGGGAACACCAGTTTTCTGGAAGAGCACCAAAACTGCAAGTTCCTGCAGCCAGTGATGTCTGCCATAAGGTGATCCTGTCATATAAACAGGTGATAGAGTTCTCCCTTTGAGACTTCAGCCAGCTTTGTTGATGAAGGGATACAGAGCTTAAACTGGGATACGGTTGTGGTAAGAGCAGACTGTAGGAAAGGAAGAAAAGGACTTAAATATTATGAATTTACAAGCGTTAAGTATTTTAACTTCAGTATAGGTGAAATTCTTGTCTGTCCAAACAGCCTTCATAACTTTTCCCGGCCCTGGGTCCTTCCTTCTACCATGTCCTGTCTTGCAACCCCTGCTGGAACTCTGCATCTTTGTGCGAACATTTGCATCCTAAAACTACAATTGCTCTCAGACTTTCTCTGAGGCTTCTGCTTCATGTTCTCATCCACAAACTCCAGTAGGCTGAAGCCAGGAGAAAAGCCTGAAAGCATTTTAATGTCTTTCTATGGACCTTTTAAAATAGCTTTAAATATTGCGTCAATAAAAGCCCCGCACAATGTGGGAAGGATCATGGTATTGAAGAACTGGGAGGGAAAAAATGGGGTTAATTTTGTGCAACTTCAAAGCAGGTCTGTGCTTGTGAAGAGTTGGGCACGTCATCCTGACCAGTGTCTCACTGAAGTCAAAGGAATGCGTATGTGAAAGTGCAGGTTCTTTGCGGAATTTTTGTCTCGAGTCGTCAGTTAATTACAGTCACTTGAGAGGAAAAAAACTAGTGTCCAATGACCTGATAATTGTTGAATTAAGTAACGTATTGGTCAGCGCCATTAAAACTGCATAGACAGACTGAAACTGCACTGCTTAGCTTGCGATATAATGCACAAATTTTTGAAAGATGCCAAACTGCTAAACAGTAGGGTTAGGTAATTTGGGGGTGTGCAAGTGATTTTCCTCAGTAAGAATAAGCCCGATACTACATAAGAGTAGAAATGTAATGCGTGTGGCTATTTATGCAATACAGTTTCATGTTAGGGAGCTTCTCTGCCCCACTTGGTAGGGCAGTAGATTTATGCCCTGTAGTATAAGCAATAACAATTTTTTGGTGCACAAATGTGGAGTGCTCAAAATACTTCATACAGAAATAGTATGTTTGATACTTTGATTATGGTATGGAGCCAGGAGTGCTGAACTGGAGTCTTTATTGATTTTTCAAAACATGCTACATGTTATGGCAGTCAATTTGTAATTATGAAGTAAATGAAAAGGGCATTGCGTTTTGCTTGAGTTTATTCTCTGATTGTAAAGGATTTTAGATCATCAGTGTACAGCAGTAACTGTCAACTTGTAATGTTTTGGCACTATAGCAAATGGTATAGTTGCAAGTCTGATGTCTGATCATTGATATCAAGGCGTGGTTTCCCAGCAGGTAATTCCATGTTCACTGCTTGTTTGCCACTCTATCCTAATATTTTGCTATAGTAGACCTGTAAATGAGATATTGTAGTAGATGTTTTGTCAGTGGCTTCAGTGGTCCAAAACTCAAACAGCTACCTGTCTGTTCTTAGTAATGTATTTCAACTGGGTTTCTTGAACTTGCCTTTTGATTGTTTTGCCTCGTGTTTTCACTGGACCATCTCTTCCAAATGGTCTTTTTTGCGCTTTCTTATATTTTTCTCTGATTTTTCTGACTGACAGACAGTGACCAGTGTGAAATGGCCCAGCTGCTTCTGTTTGATTCTTGCTCATTGAGATGTCATCCTCCCATTTGTCATCCGTGGCTCCATCTCTGAGGATTAGCTGCTCTGTTTCTTGCCCTGTGTAGTACAGAATCATAGAATCATAGAAATTTTTAGGTTGGAAAAGACCTTTAAGATCATCAAATCCAACTGTTAACCTAACACTGCCAAGACCACCACTAAACCATGTCCCTAAACACCACATCTACACGTCTTTTAAATACCTCCAGGGGTGGTGACTCAACCACTTCCCTGGGCAGCCTGTTCCAATGCTTGACAACGCTTTCAGTGAAGAAGTTTTTCCTAATGTCCAGTCTAAACCTCCCTTGGCGCAAGTTGAGGCCATTTCCTCTCGTCCTATCGCTAGTTACTTGGGAGAAGAGACCAGCCCCCACCTCGCTACAACCTCCTTTCAGGTAGCTGTAGAGCGCGATGAGGTCTCCCCTCAGCCTCCTCTTCTCCAGGCTAAGGACCCCCAGGTCCTTTTCCTCT
>NW_009222726.1:6461-17509 GCF_000690835.1 Fulmarus glacialis
CGGGGCGCTTTCCCAGCCCCTCTTTCCCAAGTCTGTAGTGTTGCATGGGGTTGTTGTGGCCGAAGTGCAGGACCTGTCACTGAACCTTGTTGAATCTCATACAATTGGCCTCAGCCCATCGATCCAGCCTGTCCAGGTCCCTCTGCAGAGCCTTCCTACCCTCGAGTAGATCAACACTCCCTCCCAACTTGGTGTGGTCTGCAAACTTACTGAAGGAGCACTCGATCCCCTCATCCAGATCATTGTAATAGTAGCAGCTTAAAAGCTTTCTCTTTATCCCTCTGGTATAGAAGCTTTATAACTGGATATGCCACCTCTTTCAACCTCACAAGCTGGTATGGTATGGTGTGGCTCTTTCCACATTAACAAATAATAAGGCACAGTAGATAAAAGACAATTGGTGCCGCAGTCCCTGCAACTATATTGCAAGGTTTGGCATTTTTGCTGTGGATTATGTGTAGTCAGCCTTCCCACACCAAACAGCCTCAATGTGCAGGTGTTTCAAAGCTGTCTGAAGCAGTGCCCCTTGGTTTAGACCCAGATGTCTCTGCTAGGGGTTGGGGTGCATTTCGTACGTATCTGGACTCCAGACAAATCTGGTTCATGTGCACCAAAACTGGTCTCTAAACCCAGCCAATGTGCAAAGCAGCTGGAGGATGATCAAGGACTGCAGGACTTGGGTGGGTCAGAGCTGTGCCTAGAGGTGCAAGAAGAGGGACAGGGCTGGTGGGTAGCACAGGGTGCAGCATCCTACGATTCAGGACCGCTGCCAAAGTTCGTAGCGTGTGCCCCAGGTCACCCCTGGCAGTCCCGCGGTGGGAGTGCGCAAGACTCACAGTATGAAAACAGGAATGGTTATGAAACAAATGCGTGCAGTAGTAAGTGATGCTGCTGTCACTGGAGCATTTTGCTAGCATTTGTCTTGACCAGTGTGCCAGCACTGAATTTTATTATGACTCAGTAATGCATGAATAAATGAGATAGAGCTTTTTCTCTGAAGGCTGGTATGTAACAAAACATCCTGCTTGAGGTTTTAATTTGATTTTGTCTTATATGGGATGAAAACATGCAGCCTGTGTTATTACTCTACTAATTTAATGTTCAGGAGTCTGCATATATTTATACAGTTAGCAAAATGTTGCCTGAAAAACATAAACAGCTTGTATCACTAATTCTAACATTCTAATTCTGTTTCTTGAGGAAATTAACTTCAGTTATTTTATCATCCATGTCCATGAGCTACATTAGCAGTATCAGTTAGTAAGTGTATATCACACTTAAGAAGTCAAGATCTGTGTCATATGTTTAATGAATGTATAAAGGACAAGAGAAATAAGTCCAGTATCACAAAAATACTTACTTCGAAGTCTGGGACAAAGTCAGAATATGCTCATAGAAATTTGATGTAGCCTGCTGTGAGATGTCCCTTTGATCTGTAAGACGTTAGTATTTGAGCTCTGACTTGAAAATACTTTCTTCTGAAATTAATTTTCAAAAAATTATTTTAAAAGAGTATAAATAGTGGATTATTTGAAATACAGTCCGAGTTTTGTTTTCCTGAGCTAAGATACCAATTAGGCTGAACTATGTCAATCCACATCACTGCACGCTGTAATGAACTGTCTTTTTCAGCCATTGTTTTTTCCAGTTTGAATACCCATTTATGGAGGTTTGATTCTAAAAGTAGAAACAACTTCTTTTGCTACTCTCCATCTGGAAAAGCTCCAGTTCACTGAGAAAGCAGCAACAGACCACAGAGCTTCTAACACCACAGGGCCTCTTCCTCGTACTGATTCTTCATTAAGTACAAAATTCGGTTAAACGATTCAGCCTTAAAGGCTTTCTGAGTGTCAGAATACCTGAGAGAGTCAGGTATAGTCAACCTGTTCTGTCAGTATGAAACCCACATACATCAGGTTCCCAGAAATGGGACTTCTCAGGATGCGCTTTGAGGTAGTTCTAATTTATATGAGTCTGAAAAAAATTAAAGTGACATTTAAAATCAAAATTTCACGCTTTTTTTAGTTGTTTTTCTCAAATAGTTGCCTTTTTCAAGGAATGTGTACCAGTGGAAAAGAGTTAGAAACCCTGTGATACAAACATTTTAGTCAGGAGCACGGTAAAAATTCCTGTCATAATGACATGGGGGTGTCTCATAGGAATGGCTAAAGCAGGCTTTAGGTTTTTAAATGAAAATCACACAGCCTTTCCTTTAGCTACAGAATGTAAAGCAATCATTTAAAAAGACCACTAGGCAATCTTTTTAAGATCAAGAGGATAAACGTGCTTGGGAAGTGAATCCTGTTAGAGGAAAAGGACAGGTGGCAAGAGAAAAGATAAGGAAAATCCTGGTAATAAAGAATTATTGATCTCTACTAAATAATGATAACAAAAAGTAGAGAGTAAACTAATTAACACGTTTTACGTAGCAATGCTGGCATAAAAGGTACTAGGCTTAGTACAGTAGTTGTTAAAGGCACCGCAAAGATAAATTGTAGCAACGAAGAAGTATTGCTATCCTTATTAAGCACACTGTTAAGACCTCTTCTTTGTGGAAGAGCTAAGGTCACAATCACAGTAAATGGAAACTAAGACATGCCTATTTCCAGCTTGCTAATGTTTGCAGAGGAGTCAGCAGAACAGTGCCAGTGGTAACATACACAACTATGAAATTCGCATACACATCTTTACTTGTGACATCTTCCACTGCATATTTTTAGAAGTTTTAAAATGACAGTCTTTGATCAGCTTGGCACAAAATTGTGCTCTTTTTTTTTAAAGTGGTTAGTTTTCATGTGAAAATAGCAGAAATTTAGTCTTTATACCTCAACTTTAAAACAGCATTGTTTATGTTTTATTATGATGCTTTTGATATGCCTTTGTATTAAATAGCAAGTTAAACAGAAAAAAGCTACTAATTTTTATTAATTAGATTTGTGTGATAAGTACAAAAGAAGAACCTAAATGGTCACTTTTGTCCTTCCATTTCAAATTCTTGTGTTGGATATTTTCTTCCTCTTCTTTGTAACTTAACATTCTGAGTTTCAGGCTACATAATTACCTTGTTAATCTTTCCAGATAATAGGGTAAGGTTTAATCATTGCTTCTTAATCCCTGATTTTAGTACATAACATGGATCTCAGTTCTCCATGTCTACCATGTCATGTTATCACACTAAACAAGAAAAGATCGGTATTGTTTACTTCAAAAATACCTTTTTTGTCGAAATGTCCTATTGTTCTGGAAATCAGTGTAATAATTCATACAAGCCTAAGTGATTCATAAATATCAATTTTTAAAATTAAACATTTAAGTACAGAGAAAATGTCAGGGAAGACTGCTGAGTATTGAGTACCACTTCAGAGTCGTCTTGATTTGCTTTATTGCTTTTCTATTTAAAAAAAAAAGTGTAGATGGATGTAGTTCTTTACAGATGTTCTTTAAGACAACCTCCATGTATTTATGATCTACAGTTCTCATCTTGCAAATACATTGAGGTGAATAACAAGTCAAATAGCCCACTGAACTGAGTAAGATTGTTCGCGTAAGTAAAATGTTTGCACAAACAAATGTCTGTAGAACTAACCACGAAGATTGCAAGGAAAACTGCATCCAAAGCCAAAATTCAGGAAAGGAAAAGCTTTGGGGAGATGGTATGACAAAGGTAAAGACAAACAAGTGTTCTGGGAAGGAGGGAGCTGGGGGATGAAGGGAGACTGATGGCTGGTGGTGTAACTCATACGCGTGCCACGTCTGTACTGCGGGGGTTTGGGTAGCGGGCAGGGAATGGAGGGATGGGTAGAAGGAAATGAGAATTAAGTTTTATGGAAAATTGCATAAAGTAATTAAACTGAACTTGGTTTCCTGATTGCTGTCACACCCATGAAGAGATTTGAGTGCTGAAGCTGTTCAGAGGAGGAAGACTCTGGTAAGGGCGTCCTGCAGGAACAGGCAGAGTGGGGTTAGAAAGGAAGCTACAGCCACGGGTGTGGAATACCAGCATGCTGAAACTCGAGAACGTGTTTTGGCCATGGGAGTAATGCAAAACTGCATACCTGCCGCAGCGCAGCTCATGGGGAATAGGCACGCTCTGTCCTGCGAGCCCAGAGCAGCATCCGTAGGGGAGGGAAGCAACACGAGTAAATCCTAAGGCACCTCCAAAGGAATCAGTAAGAATTCATTGACTGCCAAAAGTGGATGAGAATGGATATATTAAGACTCGGGAGATATTTTGAAGATGTTGCTGAAATCAAGGAAGCACCTGCTGTAGGTAAAGTCCAAACTACAGCCTTCACTGTTTAATGAACAGCAAAGCAGAAGTTCTGCTATTAATCAATCATCGCATGGGTTGTCACTTGTGGGAATTATTGTTGCTGCGCATTTTTTAATTCCAGCTTTTGGACAGGGAAGGTGGGGGGAAATGGGTAAACGTACATTCTTTTGGTAATTAGGGTAAGACATGTTTTCCTGGTTTTGCTAAGAGTAGGAATTGGCTTTGTATTTTGAGTATGACACAGATACTCCTGCGATACTGCCATTTCACCCTTTAGGTGTTCTGTAAACAGAAATGGTACTTATTTTGCCTAACAACAGCCATAAGAAATCAGAGTAGCTCTAAAGGGTGTAATAAAATTAGTTAAAATTTCATTCTGAATTAGATAAATATCATTTGACGTTTGTGACCAAGATACCAAACCATTAGTTACGCTAATGTGAGTCTATGCCATTTACCAGAAATGAGGTATTATGTGGCTCTGAGCTTGCACAGAACCTGTCTGTAGTTTATTAAATGTTTATAAATTGCATATTAACATAATCACTTAAATATACTTATGAATACTTATTAGGGTCACTTTCATCACTCTGTGTGTGTGTCCCTCTGAATGTGAGAACAGTGGTTTTGCTCTGGTCTTTATTTTTATTGATGTAGGGTTTTGTCTTTCTGGGCTTAAGGAGAAAGATGACGAGCAGGGGCATATACCTCCTGGTGAACTGGGCAATAATGTAGACTATTATTTAAACATGATCTTATTGGCGAGCACATTGGTTTTGTTTTATTAAAATTCCAACACTTCACATTTTTATTAATCGCTTTCCCACTCCTCCTATTCACTTGTATTCTGATGCCTGTGCTCCGGTACCCATAGCAACACTTGTTAATGCTAATGAAACTGCAACATCCTAAGCTCCCCGACAGAGCAGCCCTGTTAAATATGGCTATTAAGCACAGTTGTATTTCTGTTAGTTCCAGCTCCCAGCAGACACCTGCTCTATAGAAACTCTGTCCTGAGATATTAGGATTTGGTAACTCACAGCTTTTCTTAAAACTGTCATTTGACTGGAGTAAAATTCTCATATTCCCAGACAGTGTCTGCTACAGAATATGTACGGTTTCTGTAAAACTGACAAGATTTAACTGTAGGATGAAGTACTCTTTTGAAGTGCTCATTTGCATTCAATGAAAAACTGGGCAGGGTTGAGACTGAGTGATCTTGGGGGAAGCTACAGGATGTGTTGTCTCCGAGAGCACATGGGCATTGTACTAAATATCATTCACAGCGTGTTAAGAAGTAATAGCTAAATAATTCCTCATGAACTCAGGCTTGATGATAATTCAACTTCATAGAAGTACTTGAGTGCTTTAATATATAGAGCCAGGAAATTGTTATGTACATTGATTCTTCTTTCACTAAGGGCCATATTTGCATATAGTATTGATGAGGATGATGACAGGGTGTTTTATTTCCATTATTCTGAGTTTTGTTTTTGAATACTGTTTATTTGGCAAGTCATTAGTCATCCATCTTTCATACTCTAGAAAACAAAGGAAAAATCCTGTAATCAGTATAAAATCTCTTCCAAGAATATGACCACAAATTAGGGGATGCTGCTGTGCCAACAAATAGATGCTGCAGTGCCAAGGCTGCAAAGCAGGGAAGCTGTCATGTGTGTATCTCAAGTGTCAAGCCGGTGCTTCTCGATATTCTTTTTCATTATAGCTCAAAAAAACTTAGGTACTAGACAAAGCTTTAAAACTACTCATTTCCCGAAGAGTTTTAAATGCAGCACTGTTGTGTGCAGAATTACCTATAGGAATCCAGCTTGGTTCCCTAATGTACCATATCTGAGGGTTTGGTCATTTTGGTCATTTTGATAACTAAATGGTTTTGCCATGTAATCAGTGTGAGCCTGGGGGAGGGTGCTCAGCCTTTCTGTTTTCCAGTCGGCATCTGTTATGCTGTTAGTGTGGAGTGCCAGGTTTGCTAGGTGTCTTTTGTTTTCCTGTCATTCTTTCTCCCCTTTGTTCTCTACGTGTCTAAAAGCCTCAGTCTTTTACTCATTGTTTAGACTCCTTTATTTGCTTGTATATCTTTGTTGCGTTCATTTTTGTTTTAGGATCATTTCAAGTTCTTGTGCTAATCTCCTCATACTATTAACCAGCTGTATTAATGAGATAATAGACCAGACTTGTCAGTAATGAATTGATTCATTCAACTACTGGATTTAATTAGAAAGACACTTAACATTCCAGCAGATGTTCTTATTTTGTTTCATTATCCTTGTGTTACCAACAGTGGGCTTATAAATATATACTCTGCATATCTATATTTACATAATACAGTCTTCAACCTAAAGACTTCTTGTTTGCCATAAACTGCAAAAAATGACACGAAACCTGTAAATATGTGTCTTAAGCCAATTTGTATGAATTCCTCTTTCATCGTTTCATTTCTCAGGCTACGTGCAGTCTTGAATTTTCAGAGTATTCTTCATCTGATAATAAAATGCTTAAGCTTTTTAAAATGAGTTAGATTTCTTCTTCCCTAGTTAAAACCCCTTGTCTTTGGACTTACATGATCTCCTTCCTTCTGGTCTCATGACTCTCATTCTTTTTTATCTGGTGGTAAAGCTTCAAAAAGAAGGGTATGAGTGCCCCTTTCCTCAGCATTCCCTGCAGACTGATGTAGGGAGTTCCTCGCTCAGCTTGCTGGCTGCCTGCTGGAAGGCTCTGCCTCTCCCTGAGCTCTGGCGCTCGAGTCACGGCTGCAGGTTGCACCCCAGGGCCAAGCCCGGTGAGTTGGGAGTTGTAACAGGGAAGTTATTTCATTGATCTGAGCCCCAGTACCTCCACTTTCCAGTTAGAGAATGTAATTTATGCAGCAGTGTTCAACTTGTCCCCAGATTTAGTCGGAGCACATAGTTCAGATGTGCAACCAAGAAGAGTTGAGCACACCAGCTCTTACTGCATTTAGCGCGTTATGTATGCCTACGCTGACAACAGTAGGTTTTGCGAACTGAAGCCAGTGCTGGATGTCCTTGTTAGGAAGCACAGTGACAAAGTCTTAGTGTTTTCTTTTCCTTTGTGTGTAATGCTTTTGAAGGAACCTTGCACACTTTATAAGGCATGCTTATGGTACAATGACACGAAACAGCTGAGGCTGTTAAGCTGAGAAGAGAGGAGGAAGCTGAGATGAGAAGAGGAAGGTCCTGTTTCATCTTGCTGCTTCTCGTCGTACACTCCGTAGTTTGCTCTTGCACTTGGTAGACTCTTCTGTGAGCATTTTCAACATTATTGAGCAAAAAGAAAGAAGTGAGTAGTTCTGTCTGGTTAAAGAACTGAATCGACTCATCAAAGGATTTGGCAAGCATAGGAGCCAGCACAAGCAGAAGGGCAATAGTGGATGGTTAGGAGTGGTAAGATAAGGCGGAGAAAGACAGGATAACAAGACATCCCTTCACTACTTGGTGGCAGCAAGCTGTTACAGTGGCTAAACCATCTCTGAGAACTTTGCCTTTCACAACTCACCTTCAAATGCTGAATCTTTCCTTCCTTTTCTTTCTAATACTCACATTTATTGTATTGGCCATAAAATTGCACGGCATATTGCTTTGTGATAATAGCATGTGTGTTTGTGCAGGTAGAGTACATTGCCTGCACTGCTATAGTCTGTATTATAACTGTGTGGGTGTAACGTTTACTTAATGTGCAAACTAACATTAGTTTTGAGTTGAGAACAATTGTATTTGAAACTAAAAATGTTCCAGTAAGGAAAATGAATCCATTTTGAGCCTGCTGCTTCATTAGCTGTGAAGATTAACTAGTCTATATTATAACAACACTTAAAATAAAATAAAGCCATATAATTTCTATAACAGGCAGCCTTTTTTTCATTTTCTTTTATCACTGTTGTAATGGTGCGTAGAGTTCCAGTGCAGGGATCAGGATTCCATTGCAGTAGGTATTCTATGGGTGTTTGTAACAAAAAATTGTGCTTATTCTAGTTTTGAAAGTAATTTGTGTAATCGAAATAATTTTCTATACCATCTCATTGTCAAATGTCTTCAAAGTATTCATTTTATTTTCCCCTGAAGAACTGGGTATACTTCGTAGTCTTTGTTTTCAAAGAATATGTTTCTCTAGTCTCTTCTTTCTACTAATCTACATTTTTTAGCCCTGAATTAGCTGTAAAAGACCTCAATTTTATCTGTTCTGTTAAAGGTTGAACAATGTGGTGTCAACTGTCAATTCTGTGAATGAGAGAGGGATTTTCTTAGTTCCTGAGTTCAGTGGGCTTTCTGTGAAGCCTTTGGGATATCTGTTTGCATAGCAGTCGTGCTGATTTTCCATTAGGCAGAGGAGAAAAACTCAGTGGTGACAGGATGATTTGGCAGAAACTTAATGGATGGATTTTATAGGGCTCTGTTCTCATAGGGAGCTAGGTCCTGTGCAGTTCACCACAGACAGAAATAGGAAGGGGATTAGGTGATAAATGTTGCTGTTAATACACATATTTTTCCCAAGTGGTAAGCAGGAGGGCCAACTGAAGCATTGCAGAAGAATCTCATGGTATTTGAGTGAACTGGGCAAAAAAAGTGCTATTCAGTGTTAACAAATGCAGAGTAACACACATGGGAGTGAACACAAAGAATATGTCCACTGTCTTGTACATTAACACCCGATTCACAACTTCTCTGAGACTTTGAAATCACTGAAGATAATTCAGTGGTTAACTGAATGATCCTGAAAGTAAGCAAAATGCTGGGAATAAAAAAGAAATAGAGAAGAGATTGAGGAAAAACTGTGCTGATTTAGAAATCCATTTTCTTTCACACCTGAGGCGTTTTCAAACCATCCCCCTCCTCAGCACATGAAGAAGGATAGAGTAGACCTAGCCAAGAGCTCAACAAGGGCAACAAGGAAGGAGGGAGAACGTGAAATGTTGTTGCAGGTTTTTGTAGGTGTTAAAGACCGACAATTTCTAACAGTGCTGAAACAAATCCATGGAAAAAAGAAAGCCATAAAATGCTGTTAAACTGAGGTACCTCTACAGCCTGTGACTTAAACTCTACACCCTCAGATTTCTGGAAGACTGTTATTTCTGTGATTACTGTTTGTTTATCCTATTTTTATACACTTCCCTAGGTAATTGCTTCTTGCCACTGTCAGCCAGGGCACTTGCACTAGATGGATGCTTAATCTGGCCCTGTGAAGTCATTCTTGTGGCAGTAGATTTTAAGAGAAAAGCTCACTGCTTTTCCCTCATTTTCAAGTGCCTCTGCATGTGGGAGTCCTGGTGGAGTCTGAGAACTCGATCTGAGTGTTTTTATTTCCCTGTTAGCCCTTAGCTGTGCTTTAGTTAACAGCTTTTCTTCAGTACCTGTGGCCACTCTGCTCCAAATAGAGCATCGCAATTAGCTGCTTTTGCAGAGATTTCAATAATATGCTTAGCTTTATTTGTACTATTTTGATGTTTGTGTTATGTGTTAGTTCATTAAGTGCTATGCTAAAGGCTGTGCGTCTTTGTTCAGCTCTTTGCATTTATTCTCTTGTTCAGTGTTTTTTGCAGCAGATGAGTACAAAGATATTTTCATGGATTCTTTTTTTCCTCATCTCCTCCTTTAAGTGCCTTTGAAATAAATTGCATAAGCTTCTGCAATTGCCACACTGGTCCAGTAGTCTATATTTAAGTTCTTCTCTTTTAGTATTAGCTACTATCTTCGGGCAGCAAAAAAATTCTCATGCCAGTTTACTCCTTTCTGCAGCTTGCCACTACAATTAAAGATTAACAGCTCTGTTCTTCCAACCCAAACAACTGTTATTCCCGAGTACTCATGCTAAATAACTGTATTGCCTCCTTGTCTACGTTGAGTAGCAGTTCCTGCCACACACACCTATCTTTTGAAAGTTGGTTTGTTGAGGCAGATAGGCACTTGTTTATTTGGGCTTCTAAATGGTTAAATAGGTCATTGCAAGAGGCCTAAACCAAAAATGAACAAAAAGCAGTGTAGCTGCTTACTGGGCACAGCTGAACTGGCTGACAGAATATCTTCTTAGTTCTCTTGGCATCAGTGAGAGTCAGCAATTGCAAAGGAAATTAAGTTGCTCTACTTTTCTCAGTAAACATGTTTTAATGATTTTTCAACCTAATACAACCTAATACTGACTGTAAGAATGCACAAACCTGTAGTCTTGCAGGTAACATTAGTTTTCCTTGGGAGAGCTGACCCTTTCATGAGAATTGCTCTAGCACTTAGTGTAGCAGTTGCTGATCTTGAAGTAGGAAAAAATGGAACAATTTATACAATGCCAGTTTAATAAAGAAATGTCTGGGGGAAGGGAATGTGCTGAAGTGCAGGTAAAATTATGAGAGGAAAAATGTTAGATTGTCAACAGCAGTCGTATTGCCTCAGGTAATGCCATGCTCTGTGTGCTGCCATCTCTCCGCACTGCTTAGTTTTGTGGGATAAGCTGAATTCAGTGTAACCTGACCATCAGTCTTCAGCCAAGTCACTGCCTTTCCAGAAAGTTTTATTCTTCAAATGTCGTAAGTAGAAGCTTCAATAGTTGTGCAGGGCAGATACGTTGTTCCAGGAGCAGCATGGAACTGATGAAGCTGTATTTCCTGTGGTTTTGTACCCTTCCCCACCTGGGGCTCCCAGTAGCTCCAGCTTACCCTCCGTCCCCTGCAGCACCCACATCGGGCAGCCATCGGCACATGCTGTGCCTGCTCTGGAGCACTTCATGTCACACTGGCTGGGCAGCCCCC
>NW_009222726.1:17531-25438 GCF_000690835.1 Fulmarus glacialis
TCCTGTTTGCCTCTCCGTGCCTCTTCCTTAAATTTATCACAGAACCTTTAGGAATTTCCCAGGTCCATCTCTGAAACTGCAGCCCTTCTTTGGTTATTTCAAAGTCTTGGCAGAGGATGGAGGGGAGCACTGCTTCATGAGCTTATTTTCCTAGGGAAAAAAGCTAAATGGCTATGATTTTTAAATTATTTTTCAAATTTTCCATGTGGACAAGTTATCAAATTATCAGATTTGGTGTGCTTGCCAATATATAATACATACATGTGAATTTTTTAAGGTGAAAATTGTCATACATTGATTCTTCTATCAATGATAATGATATTGTTAATAAATGATATTTATCAATGATAAATATTGTTAATTAAACTTCCTTTAACCTTACACATTTTAAAATTCCTGTGTGACAAAGTAATAGGTTTGGGAGAAGGCCTTTTTCTTAATTCTTTAGATATCTTCAGAAACCAAAACCCGGGAGGTTCTGTCTGAACCTTTTGGTGAAGGAAACACCTTTTTCACTGTGAGGGTGACCGAGCACTGGCACAGGTTGCCCAAGGAGGCTGTGGAGTCTCCATCCTTGGAGATACTCGGAAGCCATCTGGACATGGTTCTGGGCGGCTGGCTCTAGATGGTCCTGCTTGAGCAGCGGGATTGGACTAGATGAACTCCAGAGGTCCCTTCCAACCTCAGCCATTCTGTGAAATTTCATTTCTTTACAGAGGTGTTCATGTCACTGCAGGAATCCAGAGGCATGGAGTTTATTCTCCTGCTGCACAAGTTAACTTCATATCACAAGAATCAAGGAGACCCATGATGTTTTCTTTTCAGTTTTCATCCTCAGAGTGCAGGAACTATTGGGGAGCTTTTTCTGTTTGCTTTTGCTCTCCTTTTGCTATCCAAAATTGATGTAGCTAAAATCAAAGATACATACTGAAATTGTCATTTGCTTCCAAGATAAACCTTTACCGAAGACTGAGATATGGTTTGTTTGGAAAATGAACACCATGGTTTATTTCTGGACAACTGGAATTTGGTTAGGGTAATGGGGCCAGCTGTTGAAATCTGTTGGTCACACAGTGTTTCTTAATGAATTACACTAATTTATACCAGTGGAAGAGCTTATGAATTTACACTGCTGTTGTTTAAATGGGGGGGACAGGACACATGTACCCTGGGTCGGTCTGCTTGTTTGCAATACTACTGTGGTACTGTGCAATCCACCCACTTGTTGAACTACAAACAGCAGCGAACCTGGAGAACACCAGCCGGTGACTCACCTCTGTGTGCATTTGAGCAACCTATGTCTGACCGGTGCAGTATAGTACAAACACGGGCCATTGACCCTTCCCCATGGGGCATGGCTGGCACCTCCTCGACATCTGTACAGTTACGAAGTGTTTCAGTGTGCGTAAGCTTCCATGTGGCAGTAATCTTTATCAAGAAGAGTCTTTTCCTTTGTCACAGAACAGTGAGATGCTAATGGGAAGAAAAAGGCAAGACAAATGCATATGGATCTTGAAAAGTCAATCAGAAAATGATAGAAGTATTGTGCAATAAATGCAAGTATAATTAGGAGAAATCAACATACAAAACACTTTGTGCTATACAGTCTAAATCCTTCCTGCATGAAGAATGTGGCAAAAAGAGTAGCTTCATTCATATCAACACGTAGACTAGGTAGTGAGAGGAAGAAAAGTAGGTTTCTCATCATAAAATTTCCTTTAGTAATAAGCAGAGCTCTTGTGTCTGTTTGACTTGGTGTCATCTGGGAGTTTCAGTTGGAGCAAATACTTGAGAACTGTCCTGTGCTAACCTCCCACTGTTGTTCTTGGAAATAACGCAGTCAACTCGCTTCCAAGCACCTTGTTGCTAGAGTGATCCATGCAACAAAACTGGGACCCAACAAAACAGGTTTTACATGTACTGCCTAAAAGTACTCCAAGTGATGTAGATTTATTCACTTAGTCAAAATTAATTACTCTTTTTATTTATTTTAGATACAGAGTGTATTTTGGAGCCTCTGTCTCTGCCAGAAC
The DNA here is from genome assembly GCF_000690835.1 of Fulmarus glacialis. Lineage (NCBI taxonomy): Eukaryota > Metazoa > Chordata > Aves > Procellariiformes > Procellariidae > Fulmarus > Fulmarus glacialis. The sequence goes on from NW_009222726.1 coordinate 19,565, forward strand.
GCCCAGGTGGTATTGCTGCTGTAGAAAGTTCTCCCTATGTGCCTTGTATTTTCTGCAAAGAATGCTATCTCTTAGCAGAACAAAACCAGCTCCTGAAGCACATGATTATTGAACACAAGCTCGTCATAGCAGATGTGAAACTGGTTGCAGATTTTAGAAGGTAAGGGTTATATTGTTTAAAATGAATGTGTATGTGTGCAGATACTATAGAAAGCTTCAGAAAACTAGAGATCATCTTTTTAAAATACTTTAAAAAGCAGTGGGGTATTGTGGGAGGAATTTTATTACTTTTTTGATGAGCTTTTTATTACTGGATTGTAAGGTTGTTTTCCCGTTCCCCTCCCACTCCCCAGCCCCTAGATGTTGCTGGGACCAGGGGACTCGATATTTGAATACAGGGCAATTCCTGTGTTAGACATTCTTTGACATATTCTAGGGACTTCTCAGGTCCTGTCACTAATCAACAAGTTGCATACAAGCTAGAAAGCTGTTTATTTCCTAAAGCACATTCTAGACAATCTACTCTCCTAATTTTGGGTTTTATTCATATAGGACAAGACTATTTCTACCCCTGTACAATGTTCTAAAGCTGTGTATTGTATGCAGAAGCTGCTCAGTACAGGATCTCTCACATTCTGGGATTAAATTCATTTGCCCTATTTTAAGGATGCCAGTATTTCCCCATAGAAATCACATTTAATCCTTAACTATACTTTACAGTACTGTGATCTACATACAACTGCGACTCCTTCTACAGCTGTGTCATTGATCATCTCAGCAGGGTCACATTTGGCTTTCTCTCTCTTAACTTCCTCCAGTAGCTGGCATGGCCCCAGCTGGCTTGTGACTTCAGAGACTAGGCACTTGCTTGGCATTTTGCTTTCACACACAGCAATGTATAGGCCAGGCAGTAGGCTAGACAGTACCTGCCAGTTTGTAGATAGTTCTGTTGCAGTGTTTAAATGTTAGCTGGATAATTTCTCGACTAAAAGGAGTTTTCTGGTAGGTCTCCTGTGATTAGTTACTCAGCCAAAGCCAATAACTTGTGTATCAAGATGCAAAAAAAATGAAATATTAAGATGAAATTTAGGAAGAGAAATGTAAGCCGTATAAATCCTTATTCAGATGTATGAGCTTAACATTGCTTAAAATTGAAAACTGATACTTGTTTTTGTTTAGTTTTATGCTGAAAGCAGGCAGAACAAGAATTGGAGATAATTGGAGATTGTTTTCTGGAGATAATGTTAGTTTCCTCAGATCAATAAAGGGATCAGAGCTGCTCAGTCATGGATGGCCAGCTTAAGTGTGCTTGGGGGATTATTCTGCATTAATAGAAATGTATTTTAAAATCACCTTTTCAAGAAAATGTTCATTTAGATTCCTTTTGTTGCTAATGCAATTGGAAGGTAGCCAAATCTTATAGAAAGTGGCCCCAGGATGTGAAATGATGGAGTTGTTGCTCTGAAGTGTGCCTTCTCTTATTTGCTGTACTGAGTATCAGTAAAATAGTCTAATACTATGCACAAAAAAGGTAGTATAATCTGAGGTGTTAAACTGAAGTGTGGAAAATACAGGGAAACAACGATGAAAACAGGTTTTTTTTTTCTACTTAGCAATGAGTTACAATCAGTCTTAGGAATACATTTGACAGAACTACAAGAAGTGGAGAATCCAGAGAAAAGCAATGCTAATGGAAAACTGCCTTTTTTTTTTATTATTTTTTTAACTTGGCAGAATAAAGATAAGTTGGCATTAGGGCAAGGGGAGGAGATAAGAGGAATAAGCTTCCACTGCAGGACTGGACATGATCACTCATGGACACTGATCACTCATTCACTCTCCCTGGAAGTATGATGAAGCATTGGCTTTATTTGATCATTGATTATTTGGGTTAAGTATTATGATATGAAATCCCTTAACAGGAAGCTTCATGGCACATACGGTAATGGTTAGGTGAGTTTGTCTGAACGGTGTTCATTTATTTCAGTGCAGGGGACAGACTAAATGACATCTTGAAATCCCCTTGTTTGTACATTTATGTCCTAAAAGCTCAAGGATGACTTATTCTGGAAGACTTGCTGTTCTATGTAGCAGCAAGACTGTTTCATTGTGCACTATAAACAGTGGAGTAGGCAGGGGACAACAAAACGCTCACCTCTCACTTACTGACATCTAATGATGCCTCTGAATGAGCTTCAGCCATGCATGCTGGCTTTGCTGTGCTTAGCTGTCTGCTGCACCAGAGGTTAATCTTCTCCATGTCAAAGTTAGCAGAAACAAGTATGTGCTGATTCCTTGGCCGCTGCAGTTAAGTCCTCATATAGTAAGATAGATGGTAAATAGAGGTAATATGAACCACCATGGGATGTGATAGCTATGGCAAGTAAACTTTTAGATTGCACAAGTATTAAAAGCTACAACATTTAGAAATGTCCTCTTAACAATGATATCTGATTTTTTATGATTCTTTTTCCTAATTTGATGGCATGTCAATAGGAAGCTGTCATTGAATAGTTAGCCTTTACCTTACCGACTTACATGATTTATATCATGCACATGAGTCGTAAGTATAAATATAAGCATGCACTTAAGCATTTTGAGATTTTTTTTTTTTTTAATAGTAAGATTCTGAATAATTAGCACAAGGATTGCTTGGTTCCCTTCATCATATAATTGGAGGTGATGATTTCTTCTTGGTTAGACTGTAGCTTCTAGTTCAGTGGGAACCTAATCTCAGTTGGGGTCTGTTAATGCTGCTATAATACAATGATAGTACAAGAATGTTTCTAAACAACTGTAGTTGATGGGTTAAACTTTCATGTGTTTAGGGCTTTCGTTATTCTGTCTGCTGTCTCACCCCCAGGTGTTTGGGGACTTTATTCTTCTGTCTTTCTAGTTGTCTGCCAAGCTACAGCTTTCACTGTAACTCCACAGGAGACCTGCCACAACCTCACTTTTGACAAGTTGGTGTTTTTACCGAGTTTCAGATTCCTGCCTGAATCTTGCAGAACACAGACCACAATATTTTGGGGATTTGGGAGTACTCTGTAGTATATCTTTTCAGTAAAGATGCATCTGAGTGGCACTTCTGTCTGAAGATGTGAATAGGTCACAGTGTTTATGTAAAGCATCATGCAAATCTGTCTTATTGAGTTCTTCACTTTGACAGGATGGTTAAACCCAGTTTTAATGAAGCTGAATGAATTTAATTAATTGGAAAACTAGATTAAAGGAAGAAAAAACAGAGACAGGAATTAAAAAAACCTACAAAACACTTAAGAATTTAGGGGATGAAAAAAGTGAGAGACGATCAACTGTTTATTAAACTTTTTTTGATGTTTCCTTTTTCACTAGTCATCTCCCCCTTATTTTTAAAGATACATCTTGTACTGGAAGAAGAGGTTTGCTGAACAGCCCATCACAGACTTTTGTAGTGTGATAAGAACGAATTCGGAAGCTCCAATAGGTAAGCATGCTGCTTGCTTACCCTCTGTTGGCCAGGTCATGTGATAATTCCTGGCATATACTGCTGCTTTGATCAGCCAAGTGTGAAGTAATCTGACACTAGATCAGAAAACCACAGAAATAATGTTTAACTCTTAACCACGTATTTAAACTTACCTGTTCCAAGGATTGCAACACGTGCTTCAGCACTGTGCTGAGTGAGGATAAGCTCAATACATGCTTAAATGCGCTGCCGAATTAGGGCCAGTTTCAAATCAAGGCTTAGAAGCAGTGCTGCTTACATTGTGGCTGTGGAAGCTTTGGAACCCACTGCATAAATAATTGGTGACAGAAATGTAGAGAAACATTCCCAGTGAGCTGTCTTTTCCGACTTCACCCTGTCCATTGCCCCCACTGATGCCACTAACTCTTCCTGGACATCAGGGCCACAATTGCCTTGCCTTTCCCCTGCCAGAGTGCTTACTGCCCCAAGAGTTTTGGGAGACAATATCTTCACGGTAGGGGTACAAAGACTGCCATTTTCTGGGCTCCAACGCAAGACCAAAGACCATACTTCACGGTTCTGCTGCGCTGGCACAGTGGGACATTCCATCATAAGGACAGTGATGACTGTGCGAAGGAAGTGTTTTTCTCAGAAGTAGCTGATGCATTTCTTTGGCGTCCCCTTTTCTAACAGAAAAATATAGTTTACCTAAAAGCAGGTAAGAGAATGTTAGGTCTTTTCTGCATCTTTAGTTCTCCATGGAGAGCTTAAAAAGAGGAAGAAATGCATGCAGCCAGTGTCAGAGATGGGTGGAAAGTGAAAACTGAGTACAAAATGGATGAAAATAAATTGTTTTAATTATTCAAATCAATTTTAAGAAAAATAGTTCTAGAAAACATGAAAATGACTCCAAAGACCATAATTGCATCTTACATATGTATGTTTTTGCTTGTGAAATTTAACACTTACCACTCAGTTTGAAAATTGCAAATCAAGCGCCTGAATGCCAGAGTTTGCCAGAATTATAAACCATCAATAGCCCTTCCAGAGGACAATGAGAATACTTCGTTGTTTGTTTGTTAACAAATTTGTTAATTTTAATGGCTATCTCCTTCAAATCTAATAGCTCAGAAATCAGGGGTTTTCTCTTCTTCACACAGGCTTCTGTATAAAAAGATGGGAAAGGCTGAAATCTAGCAAGTTTAAAATTGTAAAAGACTTAATAATGGTCACTTCAGTTCACCAACCACATAACCCTTTGATTAATAAATAGTAACTTTCAAATGTAAAATATTTTTGTGGTTTTATATTTTCTTATATGCTGAGTAATTTTAAGGTAATTCATTTGAATAAGACTTGTTTTTATTAAATTGGATATGAACATAAATAGTAAAAAGGTTAGTAAACATAAAATGCGGGTAAAACATATAAGTAGAAATGTAAATTAGGCACGTAACAATGTGTGCAACTAAACAGTTGTGGTGCATATCTGCAGATGGAACGAGATCTGATGGTAAAAAGTAATGTGATCGGTCAGGCTAAGGGGAGGGTATACCAAATGATGATAACTACTGAAAACTGACAATTACTTAGGGAAATAACTGAAAATCCCACATGCAAGATAAAATTAAAGGTGGTTTCATGTTTCTTTCATGCTGACTTTATACTGTAACCAATATAAATGATTAAAATTGCTTTATGTCTCCAGAAGAACCATCATAAAAAAGAATAAAACTGGTAGTGGGGAAAACCTGTGCGAGACTTTTGTCTTTGTACTGCAATATGAACGATGTAAAGGTCTTATAAATACGTATATATAAATATTTAAGCCTGTTTCATTAAATTATGAAATTAAAATAACTGACTTTTATAGATTAAAAAACACATTCTCACATTCTTAACACATTCCAAAGGTTTAGCAAATTATGTGCCAGAAATATTCAAAGCAGCTGCAACTTCCCATCTCTTACCCACACTTCCTCATCTCTTAACAGAAGAACAGGACAATTACTTTCTTCTATGTGATGTTTTACCAGAGGACAGATTACTTAGAGAACAGCTTCAGCAAAAGAGACTGGTAAGAAATTACTGTTGTTTCATTTTTTGAGGTAAACAGTTCCGTAGTGTAATATATGGTAACTTAGTGGGCATTTTAAAGTGACAGCATTTTTTGCTAGACTGCAAAATTCTGATTTTTTAATTTTTTTTTTAGCTCATTTCCCTAGCTGCTGCACAAACATACACAAATTCCTTGTTTATAGATTTTTCCTTGGAATAAATTTACAGGTTGTATGTCAGTGTTCTGCATGAGTGGAAAATATGCCCAGAGCACTGAAAAAGGCTGAGTGTGCTGAACATTTTTCTTCTTGCAAAAATCTGCAATGCATTGACACACTATCTTTTGTGTAATAATATACATGTAGGGA
>NW_009222726.1:25456-29058 GCF_000690835.1 Fulmarus glacialis
AACTCAGTGTACGATACTGTGAAAAGGGAAGGTGATACTTATTTACAAAATCTTCAAGCAAGTTGGTTTTGTGCATTCATACTCTCTTACCCAGATTTCATTAATTCACACTCGCATACTCACAAGCACCACAGTACGTGAGTGGAGGAAGTCTGACCAGTATTGTTTCTGCGAGATGCAAAGGACAAGAAATGCCAGATGTTGAGTCCTCGTGAACCTGTCTGGTTCTTCTTGCTTGGTGATGGCAACCTAGTACTTTGGACAGTCCTCTCATATCTTTTAGGAGTTGTCAGTTCTGAACGGGTGGTCCTTCACATTAAGCTCTTGCTGACTTCAGCTGCCGTGAGTCTTAGTCCAGGTCGCTGACCACTGGCGTTTTTTTGTTGTTTTCTTGTTTGAAATACACATCTGTAGTCTGGTTTTGCTGTTGGGCTAATTTAAAAACGGATGTTATGTGATACATAGCAGCCTTGTTGCCAGTCTCCTCCTGTTAGGATGCGGGTCTTCTGCTGGCAAGTCATCTGTACTGTGAGGTATTAGAGTGCAGGCCTTACGGTCTTTACATAAATGTGTTCTTCAGTTTACCGCTGGCAGCTATGTCCTGGGAATTGTCAACACAGGCCTTTTGACCCTTTTTTATGCTGTTTCTTCTGGTATGTTTCTATTACAAGTCTGTACATACACAGCATGCAACTAAAGACACCTTAAATCATAAGCATTCAAAATGAAGGAGATGCTTACAAAAACCAAATTCTAGTTCCCAGGAGAATTGGGATTGGCAGGCAAAATCCATTTGGTTCAACTACCCTGTGAGTGCTGTTTCAGTTTGCTGGCTAAAGTAATATTCTGCAGCTCGCAGCACATGACTAGCGAATCCCCAGAATCTGTGGAGTATGTACAAGTCTTACACAGCTCTCCATAGGATCCCAGCTCCTGCAAAGGAGAATTGTGGTAGTTCTGCCACTGAGGATTTCCCGTGGAGTTGGAGTTGCCTCAGCTGAAATCTTCATTCTTGTGTAGGTCCATTGGATTGGCATGGACTCAGAAAAAAGCAGCTGATGCACTCATGCCTAGCATGCTTCTCTTCCAATTCATCATAAGAGAAGCCATCCTGGATCAGTAAAAAAGGTTTGTCTAGATCAGTATCTTATCCTTGACAGCAGCAAAGTGTCTATGGTATTTGCCCTCTTCTGATCTGGTGGTGATGCTTTCTCAGAATATTCTCATAACCTCCAGCAATTGGCAGCTCAAGAATTTCCTAATTCAGCACACAATAGATTTTTCTTTCACGAACCTCCAACTCACATGAACACAAACTTCCAGTATCTACAGCTTCCTGCAACTACCCACTGGGAGAGAACCCTCTGTTTGATCCTTTTGAACCTGTCACCTCACACCTGGCTGGTTTTTGTATTAGAAGAGGTAGTGAACAATTCATCCTTAATCTTATCCAAATCAATAATGATTTGTCTCCTGATTTATCTACCTTACATTATGTCTTTCATTAGTCATGTGCTGAAGTGCACCCTCATGGCAAAGAAGGCCCACAGCTTCCTGGGCTGTATTGGGAAGAGTGTTGCCAGCAGGTCAAGGGAGGTGATCCTTCCCCTCTACTCAGCACTAGTGAGACCACATCTGGAGTGCTGATTCCAGTGCTGGGCTCCCCAGTACAAGAAAGATACGGCCTTACTTGAGCAAGTCCAGCACAGGGTCACAAAGATGATTAAGGGACTGCAACATCCTTCATACAAGGAGAGGCTGAGAGAGCTTGGACTGTTAAGCCTGGAAGACAAGGCTTTGGGGTGATCTTAATCAATGTGTATAAATACTTGATGGGAATGAAGAAGAGGGAGTCAGATTCTTTCCAGTAGTGCCCACTAACAGGACAAGAGACAATGGGCATGAATTAAAAATCAGGAAACTCCCTGTGAAAACAAGAAAACACTTTTTTTACTGTGAGGGTGGTCAAACACTAGAACAAGTTGCCCAGACAGGTTGTAGAGCCTTCATCTGTGGAGATACTCAAAACACAACTAGACACAGTCCTGGGTAGCCAGCTCCAGGTGACCCTGCTTGGGCATGCGGGTCGGACTAGTTGCTCTCAAGAGGTCCTTTGCAACCTCAATGATTCAGTGATTTGAGGTTGAGGATGCTGTCTATTTGGTGGTTCTTCACTGTACATCATTGTTGCGCTTCTCTGTACATTTTCCAGTTTTCTATAATCCCTTTGAGGTTATGAAAGACATTTGAATATTGCATGTGGTCATGCAGTGTCATAATGTTTGTTTCCCAAGCATACATAATGTTGTTTGTGGCTTTGAGGAAGGAAAGAGGGTCGTGATTGAACATGCAGTAATATTTTCACAGAGCTGTCTATTGTAATAGTAACTCCTGGCTGCTACGCATTGAACTGTACTTTTTCTTTTTTTAAAGGGCATTTGTTTCTGGTTTTGTGGTGTTTTGTGCTATGCAGTCCTATTCCAGCTAGGGCTTCTCTCTGCTGCCGGTGTCAAGGGAGTGCGGAGTCTGCTGGCAGGTGAGCCATCTCATCTCCTCCGCAAATAGACATTTCCTCAAATTCAGAAAACAGTGCAGGACTTAGCCCAAAGCAAGTGCTGGTTTTGCTTAGAGAGTAATTAAGTTAGAAAAGAAAGAGGTATGCATTCTTATTATGGCGTGAAATAGCCTTTGCTATTGACACTGTTTTAAATGTCAGAATTGTATCTTTAGTTTTTACAGAAGGATTTTGTGAAATCGAGCTGCAGCTGTAGTTGGGGTTAGTGGAGTCACTGCTTTAGTTACAGCAATAAAGTCTGTTTATTTTTTTATTTCCTTTTGCTGCAATCTGAGTGTTGACTTGCAAGTTAAATAGTTATTTTGCTTTGCAAAGTCTTTTACCTCCAGACAAGTCCAGCAATTAAGAGTGAGCTGGCAAATGGGCTCATGTGAGTTGCGCAGAATAAAGACCAGAACTATACAACTTTTGGTGATTTTTCTGCAGCCTCTGAATCCTAACTGCTGTCTCCAACAGCAAGCCCAAACAAGGACAAATGTTGTCTTTAAAATGTGCTAGCTGAAGCATTTCATTTTGCAGTTTTGAAACTCCAGTTTAGGAATATTTCAGGCTGTCTTGCAGCAGGGGAGCTAGCCAAGGTGGATGTCGTGCAGAGACATTATGGTGACTGTGATGTATTGAGAGAGGCCAAGGAATGAGCCTGAACTACGTTAGAGAGCACAGCTTGCTGAAATAGCTGACAGGGGTATGTAATACAAAACAGATATGGTCTTTTGGAAAAACACAGGCTTGAAAAAGAATTCGTAGTTGTGAGGCAGTACCAGGCAAGAAAGTCCTGGCGGCAAAACTCAGGATACTAGGAGGCGCAGAGTCAGTATAAGCCTGGCTTATCTTTGGGCTTATCTTTAAGATTTTTCTAAAAAAGGTAAAAATCCCAAACCTATTTTTTGAAAATACACACTTCCTATCACAGCACTGACCTTGTCTTGCTGTCATGTTTACAGCTATTCTCCTGTCATGTGACTCGTAGTTTTAGGTGAAGAGGCTGCTCTTCCTCCCAGTAGAATCATAGAATCATAGAATAGTT
>NW_009222727.1:0-14328 GCF_000690835.1 Fulmarus glacialis
CATAATGCCCATAACACTCTAAGGAGGAATATCCCAAGAAACGAGGGGCCTCTTTTTGAAGCCATCCAGTGGTATCACACCAATCGTTTTGGCTCTGAGGTTCACTAGACGTGCACCATGCACAGCTACGAGGAATGTAACTGCTGCAGCTATCCCCTTTCCTCCAGCGTGAGGGGCTCCAAAGAAAAATCGACACCAGCCACTGATGTGGGGGAAAGGAACAGACAATGGCGATGCTCCCACAATAAACCCATCCACTTCCCAGCACAGCTCCCGTGCAAACCCACACGGGTCCCCAGGGACGTCCGGCAGCACAATTCCCAGGGATAGCTTCGGAAACCCCCAACTCTCTCCTCTCCATTCACATCCCAAGGAACAAGTGCAACGCAAACCTGCAATCCTCAAAAAAGGCTTAAAAGAAGCCTTAGGCACAACATTAAGTACCGCTCTACAGCTCAAAATCAGAACTGGCCTTTTCATTTCAACCTCAAAGGGATTCTGTACATTTTAATTAATGGGTTTAATTACTGGTAGCAAATTTATTATTCAGGCCAAAAAAAGCTTTCTGTGCAGTTCATCCCTTCCCTAATTTGAATAAAAATCTCATTGAAAAGCCAAGTTCTGCATGTTTGACAGTGCCCAAGTTACCATTTTTACTCATGTTTACTGCTAACCTTCCCCCAAAAATGCAGTAACTACATTCACTTTGACAAGCAGGCACGCTGGATTTATATCTAAACAATACACATTTTGATTCTGGCACACTCCAGCTCTCAATAATCCACCTGAAATCTATGGCAATTATTTTACAGCATGAGAATTCAGGATTATTTCATTTAATGCACTCAAAATATTTATTCAAAGAGAACAAACTACTGAAACTCATTTCAAACAACATAAAAATACCTTTAAATTATAAACCAGGCCAAGCACAGTCAGCTCCTATGAACAATAATTTAATTACAATTAAATTCAAAGTTCACATTTCCTTTAAAACAAACATGCAGTGAATGTTGAACATTTTGTACAATCCCAGTTTTTATTTGCCAGCATCCTTGCTACACTTAAGTAATAATTACACCAATCAGAACAATACACTGTTAACTTCACTGACGGAGATACTGTCTGGACAAAGTTTGTTTTCAGAGTAGTTATCAATTTACTTTTAAAAACAAGACATTAAAAATATACTCTACATTTAAGTACTATTATTACAGGAGCAGTGTCCTTCCGGCAACCCATTCATCAAGCATCAAGTATGCACCGTGTATATGGCTTGCTTTAAGCGTCTTTTCCAGGAGAAGGCTCCCCACGTACTCCCTTTTTCCTCCTCCAATGAATAATGCATACAAACGGAGCATACAGTTTGAGCAATCAGGGGCAGTTATTACAGCTCTGCACACACCGTAAACAAGCAAAACATGAAGTGCATTAAACACGTTCCCGGTGACCCATGCTATTGCAATGAACATGGTTCAGCCACCCACTCCACCATGGATGCAATAATTTGGATGAATGGCAGAGAAGGAAGATAAGTCTGCAGAAGCCCTTTGCAAAGTTTCTCTTTGCTGATGTTGCCAGAGGCACACGGACCTTGAAAACTGGGCAGAAGCCCCTGCCCGTGCCCTGCTGAAGGCACCAGATCCGTAAAGTGGTCTTGGCTGCCCCAATTCCTCAGGGCTACCTTGCTGAGCTGACAGGACAACAGAGCTCATCATACTTGCATTAAATGCATCCACTGGAAATGAGACAGCTCCCTGAGAAACATCAAAATGCTGGTTTCAAAGACGAGATTGAAAGTGTCTGAAGGGCTTTGTTTGTTTTTTTTTTTTGACAAGATAAAAAGTGTTATTAAGCACAGTTTGAATTGGCTTTGTACATCTGGAACAAAGATATCCTAATCTGCTACATTTCTAGCCTCTGTGAAACCTTCTGTACAAATTTTTTTTTTTTTTTTTAGATGAAAGGGGGAAAAGAGAAGAAATATTAAAAAGTGAGTTAATGAAAGATCTTGACTGGACACATAAAAGAGACCACTTGGAGAAAATCAGTCCTGTGAGATTCATGATGTGAGCTACATGCCTTTGAAGACGTAAAGAACAACATTTTGGGTAACCTTGTCTTGGATCCATTCATGAATAAGGGATGTTCCATTATGTTTGCTGTATGAAGCTGATTTAAACAGGTTTTTAAATCTTTGCTTATAGCAGCACATTACTGTCAGATCTAAAGATGGGCAACCACGCAGAAAAAGGCTTAGCAAGGCTGCAGGTAGTTTTCGGACAAACACGGTAAGTGTAATGCACTGAACTGGAAAACCCTGCTTGCCGATTACTGGTAAATACACGTTAGGTAACTGCAGAGACAGACAGAAGAAAAGCTTCCTTTTTCTTCGCCCTTTCCCTCAGAAGTCAAAAAGCTGGGAAGGGCTAGTATTCCTGGCGAGAACACAACCAGCCATGAAAACTTCAGGGAAGCTGGTGAAAGGACGGATGCTGGAGGAGAGCGGCAGCGTTCTCCCTGCCCGCAGGGATGGCACTCAGCTGAACGAGCGAGGCACGGTCCCTACGTCGTGCGATGCCAGCTACCGTTACTAAGGAAACGGCACCAGATAACCCAGGCTGAAAACATCCACATCCAGTTTCTAACAGAAACGCCTGTCCACTAAAGATGCTATGAATATCCACAGAGCTTGCGTCATTTCATTATACTCTGATTGACAACACAATACCGGTGAAATCCACTCAACAGCAACCTGTAGCCCAAAGACATTTGGAATTTTTGTCCCAGCATGGTACACATTAGCCACACTGCACACAGTCCAAACTGAATCGCTACGGCTCTGAATGACAGAGCTAGATCTTTTATAAATCAGATAGGATGAAAGAGTAACTGGAATGTAACTAGGCTATAAACTGGGTTGAGAACAAATACAAAACCATCTGCATTCATTGCTTCCCCACAAGGATGAAAATGTCAACACTGTTTTCCTTCTCTCCATCACACAGGTGAAGACTTTAAATGGTAAGCAGAGTCACTGTGGTTACAACAAATCTCTCCCACTGGATGAGCAGGACTGACCGGCACAGAGGCATTATTCCCCCAGGGGCCAGCACGGGTGGCATGGAGCTGCCCCGGGTCCGGAGAATGGCATTTGCTTCAGGAGCTTGCAAAGGTGAGCTCACTGCTTCACACTGTACGCTCAGCGTGCTAGACAGGCAGTGCTGAGACTGTCTCTCCTATCTTAACACACGTTTTCTGTGGTCTCATTAGGGCGACCCTGGGGCAGGAAAGGGGCCCTCCTGCCCATTGGATGCCAACATACCTCCATAGAGTCAAATCCGTATAAACTCCTCTAGATTTGCAAATGAACCCTACACAACATGAGCTACTCTTCTGTCCAACTGCACCCTATGGATTAAATCCAGGACCATGGAGACACATTTCAAGGGCTAGCCAGACTGTGAGGAAACCCGTTCAGGCTCAATGCTCTGCAGTAATCTTAAATGAAAAACTTCCTTCTGCTTAACAGATGATACACTTAAGGTCTGTTCAGAGATGCTGTAGTCCAGCATGGGCTGAACAGCGAACTCCATCTCAGCCTTGGAGTTTCTTGTGCCTGCAAACCCCATGTACTGCAACAAAGAGGCACCGAAGAAGGATGTGGGAGAAGTGGCACACACTATTTAATTGGCACCTTCAGCCATTTAGGGCCTGGGTGAGCTAGGAAGTTTTCAGTTACTGATGCAGACAGGCCCTGAAAATCAAATACCATGTATTTAAGAGACTCTTGCTAAACCCAGCCTTGCAGGAGAGTAAAATGATTCACAAGAATTCTATATTTATAACAAAGATTCACTGAAAATGACTCATGTTCTGAGCCAATCTAATTTTAAATAGAAGGGAAAAACCTCTTGAAGAGGCACATGAAACTGGAGTGGGGGAGGGAAAAGAACTCCACACACAGGAGAGCCCCAGCCAGGAGCTGTTAGCAAAATCTACTGGAAACAGTTTCTCCATTCAATTAGCTGAGGTGATAGCAGAACATTTAGCTTCACCTTCTTCTGGTTTAGTGTTAATTAAGTCCTACATTCAAAGCAGCTGCAGGTTGGAATACTTCCTTAGGATAGGTAGGATTGCTGGGCAATAATAAGGCAGCTCACAGAGAGTTATTAGTTCTTCAGACCCTACAGAATTCAGAACACAAAACCAACTGGAATCATAGCGGGAGGGAGGGAGAAATATTAAGAAGATTTTACAGTATTGCTAATTTTGGCCAAGCAGATTCTAACAGAAATAGCTGCCACCCCACTACCCCTTACATCAACACTGCAGCATATCTTACAGAATATAATTTCAAAGGCCGAGAACAGACACACAACGCTGGGAGCTCTCCGGATCAAACAGGTAGCCTGCAGCAAGGGCACAGGCTCAAGGTTCCTACACGTGCTCTCATCTCGGGGCCATCTTCCTCAGTTACTTTTTGTCTTCTGTATAGTACAAATATAAAGTAGATAGAAAGGGAATATTTAACATAACCACAACCTAAATGGAGGAAACGGCTACAGTCTACATTAATAGCAATAAAACATTAGCCAGAGAACATGGCCAAAGCTGGCACTCCTGCACTGAATATGTAGGGATGAATAAATTATCCTAAGCTGTAAGTAAAAGATAACTTGGGAACAGCAAGCAGGCTAGTGTAAGATTAGCCTTGCATACATAATAACCACACACAGCAGAGCAAGTTGGAATTTCAATGTTGCGACAGGAAAAGGTTACTATTCTCAGACTTTGGCTTTCAGCAACGTGTCAATACTTCGTTGTCTAAACAGTCCACTTATTTCCAAAGCCAAATCTAACTTCCACTCTTCTTAACCTCTCCACTGTCATCAAGACATAACTGGGTATGCTTGGCTGCAAGTGCTCCATTCTGTGAAATCCAGAAGTGTTTAGATGATGGCTGTTCTCCAATCATTCTCAGCATCGCTCCCAGTTAAGTCTTCAATTTGAAGCATGAAGAGAAAGCAGCCAAGAATTCACAGGCAAACATACATATTTACAATTGTACATAGCTTTAATTCTCAGCAATATCTTGCTGAGACGTTTCTCCATACACCAAAGTCTGATGAATAGTGTTAATTTTTTATTGGCCCTAGTAAATTACAGGCTAGATCCTTCTCAGGCACTGAATGAAGTGGCCAAGTCTCCAAAGGAATACTTGGTGTGAACTTTTGGGAGCTGACCTCTGCTGGGAAGCCAGCATTGGACCATCCTTTATCCACCCACCCACACAGGGTCTGCTTCACTCCATCATCACAACATGCACACGTCAGTCTAAGTTTGCAGGGACCAGGCAAACCATCAAATTTTAGAATTTATTCAGACTTCGAGCGATTCACAGAGTTGTGAAACACCAGCTGCCCTTGGTATACATGATGTTATCTCCAAAGAAACTTTATTTTCTTGCTAATTCTTGGTAATGCAACTTCCAAAATACAGTCATGAGGAAAAGTCACCAACATAATGGCTCACTGATTATATTAAAAAATATACAAGAATGTCCACAAAGTCAAAGCCTAGACCTCAATCTCTCAAACGCACCGCGTAGGTAATACAGCATTCAGTGCACAGTGGAGAGCAGAGAAGTGCCGTGAAGACCTGAAACATGCCAATTAGCCAGTGGCATGATGCTGGCTAGAAAAGTCACTGAGATTTCCATTGTTTCCCTTCTTTAAAAAAGGCAACGACTTTTTGGGTTGGATTCTGTCACCTATACTCAAAATGAGACACCTTATTCTTCAAATACATTGAGACAACTTACAGAACGCAGTACTTTCAGCTGGAAGGTAGCTGCCAGATTTTAACCCATGACTGTGAAAACTTCGGGTTTTGGCAGTTATTCTCTGGGTTGTATCTTACCTCCAAATACATATGTTTTAACCTACTAGTGCTTCCTAGTAAATCACCTTGTCATTTTGGCTTGGTACTTGTTTTGAATAATGCCATTTTAATAAGAGTTACTTTCTTATTTGTAATGTACACATGGAGGTAGCAAATGTAAAGAAAAGGTGACATGGACCTAAACTCCATGATTTCTAATATTTAAATCCCTGCATTTACCTCCAACAGCAGAGAAAGTACATTTCTATAGGAAAAGTAGGATTATGTAGTGTTAGCTCTTTTGTGTGTCATTTACCACATAAGGCGATGATGTGACTGCTGTCTTCATGTACAAATTTCCGGGTGACAGCTTCTTCCATGATCTGCTTTACCTAAAATAAATAAAAAGAAGTGATTGTAAGATCCCAATACAAACCAGCAGAGCACTTGGGAGTTTCAATTTCAACCTTTGCTTGCCCTTTCTCCATCACCAAAAGACTAACAACTCACAAAAGTTACTCTTTGCAGGGAAGGAAGGATAAAAGCATTTAAGAAGGGAACGGAAGGACAAACCTGAGCAGCTTTTCATGGGATGAGGGAACCTCTGGTAGAACAAGGACAGGTATATTTGGGGCGTGCCCCTATAAAAGGATGAATTCATTTGAGAGTGCCCAGAGTGCCCTCCAGAGAACTTCTCCAGCAGAAGTTCCAAAGGGCTGTGCAAAACTTTTTATATAATTCACCCTTGGCCTTCCTTCGTATAGTTATTTCTGCTCATGAAACAAGATCATGTATTGCCATATGCTCTTTCCAGTTGTAGCATTCTGCTCTTCCTCAAGCACAAAGAATCCCTGAACTACACAGGCGTACATGCCAAGAGAGGTTTACAGCAAACTTTCTCCAGTTTGGGGACTTTACATACCACAGTAATTACAAATGATGCTCTCAAAGTTCTGCTGCACCAGACACTATACAAAAATAATATAGTATCTATAGAGAAATCAGTGCCTTCAGTTTTCACTTCTAGACACCACTTAACAATTACAGCAAATACAATCACATTTATCACACTTCTTGGTGATTTAAAACAAAGTTCCTCTCCAGTTTCAAGGCTGATGTGTCAAGCTCCAGAGGGAATTCATTGCAGATTATTGACTTTCAAAAATTAAGGAAGAAAACAGACAAAACTTACAATTAGGCTCTTGAATGGAGGGTAACTGCAGCCTCTCTTCATCTGCTAGATTATTCCTCCCCCAATGGCTTCTTCTGCCCGATACCAGATGAAATCTATTTGCTTCAACCAACTCATTTACCAGACACTCATTCCCTCCTGGCCACAGAGCACTTGCTTTTCCAGATACAAATCCACAATCATTTTTGGCTTCTCTCATTTGTGAGCTCTAATTACGGGGTTAGGACACTGCCTAAATAAATGCCACATCACTTTTGATATATGAAAGTAAGTGCTACCGTGGCAGAAAATCTAACAAGATACTCTCTTCATCCAATATTTTAATTTTTTTTTAACTTGAAAACAACTTCTACAGCAGTCCTGGAAGCCAACAAATAGTGAATTATCTGGCAGGTAATCACTGCGTGGCTACTCTTTACCAACAAGCTCAGCAGCATGGCCTGTGTACCAACTCAGTCTGACCTGAGTGCCAGTGCGAGCTGAACAGCAGTGATCACCACAGCCTGCCGCAGGGGCTAGGTCTGCACATCTAGGAGACCTCGATCCATGCTTTTCAGTAAGGCTGGCAATGGTGCACTCAGCCCTCATTAGGCTGCATCTGGTACCCGAGATAACCTGTTTAAAGCTAGCTGGGTTACCGCTTCTTTGTAGTGTTTACAGGTCCAAAGGTTTTAAGCCTTCCCAGTCAGCGCTGGAACCAGGGGAAGCTGCAGGTGCAATGCTTGACTAAGCTGGGCTCTGTACTTCCACTGCTGTGACAATGAGGTGGCAGCTCAGTGCCTTCTCCAGTTTGGAGGGCTTCCTCCTCCAATAAGATCATTTGCAAAGCCAATTCTGGCTAGCTGTAATCAAGCATGCCTTCCCCTGGCTAATCATCTTGAAGCTTCCATGCCCACTCCTACACCCCCACCCCGGCTGGCAGCAGCCTCAGCTCCAGCTCCGGCACTTGCTACACGAGCCTTTCAACACATGGCGTTCTCCTCGCCCCAAATTCCAGATCAAGTTGATCCTACAGAATTTGGACTTCTTATCAAACAGGAGCTCTCCGGATTGCAAAGAAAACATTGGGGAGCCGGGGGGAAGCAAACATGTAAGAGGCTTTGAAAGTAGAATGTTTTATATCTGAGGACTTCAGAGGAAGTCTTTCACACTTTATAAAACCTGGTTCACGGTTCACATACTGAGGCTTGACAATATAAACTCCTAACAAGGCAATTTGTTTCTTTCCTGTGGCATTTCTGAAGTTTGGACCTTACAGTAAAGCAGTGGGAGATGGGGGAGTAAGAGAATATCAAGAAAGAAGCAAAGGTGTGAGAAGGTCTCATGGATGGGAACTCACACAGGAAGCATCTGGATTATCCTGTTTATCCAGCAATCCCCTTCTCACATTTTTATTTGCATCATTGTTGATTTACAAGATTGATGTCTGTTTGTCTTGGCAGGAACCCAACAAAACTTGTTCCAAACCTCACCCAGAGGTCTGAAATCATCTAGATAATACCACCTAGGCAGACCACAGCTCAGCAAAGGGAAGGAGACAGGAGAGCTGCACAGCTCTGCCCATTTAAATTCCAGCTCAGCCCCTGACCTGCATTTTCACATGTGGGAGGCAGCATGTTCCGGCAAACACAGCTTGCAGTGGAAGTACAGAGACAGTGCCATCCACTGCCTCCAAGCCAACTCGTCTCTGTGCCTCAGCCGACCCATCTGTGAAAGGACAGTGACCCAGCCTTTGCAAGCTGTTCTGATTTCCCTGGATAAAAACTGTATTTAATCTAATAAATGAAAGGCCTGATTTACTAAAGGGAGGAAGTACCCCTGAGTGCCACTAGCATTACAGTGGACAGAAGAGGAAGCACGAGAGCTGCTGCACCAGGGTAAGTCATGCACATATGACTCAAGTTCACAGACGTGAATTCAGGCACCGCTCAGGACCGCAGACTGTGATTTCAGTCTCAGCTCCCCAGAGAACAGTAACTGGAATTCAATTCCTGATGACAGGGAGGAAGAAGAGTCGTTTACCAGGAGGAAGAGCTCTGGAGCTCAGAGGCCAATTCCCCACTGTCACACATTTCCCAGGTATACTCCAATCATTAGTCTTTATTAGCTCAGTATGTTATTTAGATCCCAGTCTGTAGCCCAGGAACAAAAAATTTAAAGTGCATAAAAAAATTAGAAAGAAAAAGGTTTCAGATACAATAATCAACACTACTTTTATACAGCAGCACCATATGGTCAGCCTATCTGCAGAGTTTGAATCCAGGACCTCCAGAGCTAAGCAGGATAGACCAGGCAAGCAATCAGTGTCTGCTCCCGACTGCCACCAAACACAGAGCAGCCTTTGCATATTTTCTGGAGAGTCAGTGAACATCATTAGAAAACATTTTCAGGGCACAGACAGTAGATGTGAAGATTCAAAAGCTGGAATGCAGTGCTCTTTAATCCCGCGTCATTCCTCACTGCCACGTAATTCAGGGATGCTACAGGCAAGGAGCTAAATCAAACGTTTCTGATCAAATGGAACACAAGCCTTTTTCTTTTTTTTTCCACCCCCCCTTGCAATTTTGTGCAGCGCTCTTTATAGGGAATTATGCTGTTGTGCCTCTGTGTTCTGGGAAGGCACTTGTCAATGAAGCTTTCTGAGCATAAGCCTACACAGACACCCACTTGCAGATACTAGCGGACCTGACCAAACTGCAAATGAATCTCATTAAAAGAAACATCAACAGCCCACCCCCCCGCATTCACCCATCCACCTGCACAGGTAAAGAAATCTATTCAGCCTACTGAACTGCTGTTGGTTGCAAGGGATGGAGGGCTGCCTCCTCCAGCGGGAGCCAGTGCTGCTCACAGAGAGGCGCCTGGAGAGAAACCTGCTGGGGGGGGAAGGAGGCGACCGAGGCTCGGCCGAGGTGCGACACAGGCTCCCTCCACTGCCTTGGAAACATCCTTCCCGTTCTCTGTGCCTCCTTTGTGAGACCAATACGGGATCTACCCATCTTAACCAGGCTGCTCATTTACACCTGCC
This sequence comes from Fulmarus glacialis, assembly GCF_000690835.1. NCBI lineage: Eukaryota > Metazoa > Chordata > Aves > Procellariiformes > Procellariidae > Fulmarus > Fulmarus glacialis. The sequence goes on from NW_009222727.1 coordinate 10,104, forward strand.
AGGTGGCACAAGCATGCAGAAAAGCAGCAAGTGCGTCAACTTCTGAGCATTTCAGTCTCTCCGTCCGTGAACCACAAGTAGCACTGCATCAAGGGAACCACAGAGAGCTTTCACAGGCCTCAGCGACAGGCTCAGAAGATTCTGCTCTCCCTGGAAAAGGTAACAGGCTCCATGTGTACCAAGTTTACCAACCTTGGAGAGCAAGGATGGGAAAGCTCTGTCTACCTGAGTAAAGATCTTGGCATTTGAGGAGCGAAGAATATCTTGGTGGTAGCATTACCTGGGTAAGGCAAAGCAAGCTCCTCGAATAAAGGTTTATATGCGTTTGCACAATATTCTAATAGAACACTGCTCTGACCTTCTTCTACATCCAACAATGGCCAAAACTTTCAGAAGCAATCGAACACCCAACATAGGTCATAACATATGGATTATTTAATAAGTGTCACCAAAGAAAAACGCAAGAGAAATGCCTTTAAGTTTAAAGTTTCTGTTTTCATTATAAGGAAGCTTTAAAAATGGAAATAAACTCCAATTTTGCAGCAACCTGCTGGTATAAGAGACCAAGAAAATGAAGACTACTAAGAGACGACATGCACTGGCTATATACCCATTTATTCGAAGAGAACCACAGGTGTTCCCTTTTCCACCCCTTTGCTGAGTTCCTGGTCCGCTCCAACGAGCACAGATAGTTAAGAATTGCCTTAGCGCAATTTTGCTAAACTGTCACCATGATGGATTTCTGACCAGGGCTGACCCAGCACATCTCAACATATCTGCAACCTTCAAGGTTAGGAACAACCTTTCAAACCAGCACTGCTCTTGGAATACAGGTTGCAGCACCTTCCCCAACGACGCATCATAATGGGACGCTGGAGAAGCACCATGGGGGACAATGCAGCGTTGGAGGCAAAGAACAGTGCTCATAAAATACTGGAATAACCAGGACCACAGTTAAAACCCACATCATTTTTTCCTCAAAGGAGAAAACCTTATGGCCAGCATCCATGCCTTCTTTAGCTTATGTAGTTACTATTCACCTGATTTATTGATCGCTCCTGCTGCACTGACTCTCTGTTACTCTGGATGAAGAATTGGGTGGTGTAAATACAAGCTGCTAAATAAGTACTATATTTCTGCTCAGAAGCGGTTGCATTTTAGTTGTGAGATGAGCAATTGCGTTTCTAAAGTGCTCTGAAATTTTTCAGGGTGCAACTGCTAAGGTTATTGTTATCCTGTTTGTTTCACAGCTAGAGACAGTGCTGTGTTTAAATACAGAAATGGCAAAAAACCCCCTCCATTTCAGTAGGTAGAAGGAAATGGCCAGAGAAAAGCTTGTTTTATGAGTCTACTTGTCACAACAGATTTTCCTGCAGAGAGAGATAAACGTTTGAAACGTGAACTTATAAGCAGTCTCAGCATGAATCCCGGTAGAGTTAAATTTTCAAAACATTACATGTCCTCCTTTCTATTAGAGCCAACAAAATACATTCTTTACCAGTGGGAACTGAAAGTCCATCTGAGAAAAAGCAAACAACATTAAATTTTCCCAAAGGAGAAATGCAAAAGTTTTTGCTGAGAGGGAGAGACAAAATAACATTAAAAAATCACTTTGCACCAAGTGACTTCAGAGACAACCATTTTATATTTTGCAAAGACAACTGAATTTTAATAGGTTTGGTGTAAACAACATACAGAGAGAATATGCTTACTCTTAACTCCATTAGATATTGAGGTTACATGAAAATAATTCAACAGGAGGAAAAGCCTGGGTTTAAATGACAAGGGAAGGGAATGATCGCTTTGAGAATGGACACGAACTAGTCAAGTTTGCAAAACAAGACCACCAACACACAACATGCATGCAGGTATATGTGGCTGTGTGAAAAGGCACACAGAATAAAAAAATGAGGTTGAAAATTCTACCAGAAAAAGTTAATTACTGTCATTAAGGGCAGCATAATCTGGTGGTTGGTATACTAGTGGTTTGCATTCAATTCCTGGCTCTGTTGATTGATTGTTTAAAACAAAAATAAAACTCAATCTCAGTGTCCCTGACTGCCTCCTGATACCATTTGAATGTGAGCAGAACAGAGAGGGTCCCCCACTGTATGTCTGTGCGGTGCACAGGCAAGAGGTGTTACCTTAACGGGCATACAGTCACCAAAAAGCTCTCATGACTATTTTAGGATAGAAAGCTCTGGGCAACCCCCAGAAAGCCAAGCCAATGTAAATCCTCTAAAAGAGCATTTGTGAGGATTTGGAGAAGAAAAAACCAAAGACAAAACAAAAATGCAGATGACAGAGAAGGTACGAGTAACACTTTCAAGCATTATTCAAGTAATTTAAAAGCTAGAGTCCAATTAAAAACATTTTAGAGACTTTAAAAACAAATTAGCCTCAGATTTTTTAATTATATACCACTTGTTCTCCTCGGCTCGAGCTGGCTTGGATCACGAAAACCCATTTCACTTTCAATCTCGTACATTAGCACAAGATTGCAATGTTCAGAGTTGGAAAACATTTCTCGAATTTATTTATATATCTAAACATTAACCCAGGAGAGCAAGTGCACACACTTCTAAATCAAACCTTATACTATCTTGGCTCAAACGTCCTAGCTTAAGCTAAAATTTCTAAATGAAGTGGGAGGTTCACGGCTGCATTAAGCCGCAGCATTTAACATGTGAGCGAGCAATAGGGAACACCTGCCCGGCGCCCTGCAGCTAGGTGCTGGGTCACTTTAGGACATGGTCCTACAATCTTGCATACAGCTCGCTCTTTACATGTCTAACCCTACTCTACCATTTCCAGTCAACCTACACTGACTGAAACATCTGATATTTTCTGGTTTCAACACTGACAAGTATTAGGACACCAGATTCAGGCTCAGGAACCTTGGCCACAGCAACAACTTTTCACTTGAGCTTTAATGAACCTTGCTCTCCTACCACTTCTGATTTCTCCAGCTGTGAACTGGGGGAGGGGAAGGAGCAAGAGGATAGTTAGCTTTTTAAAAATACTTTTTATTGCTGTCATAGATAAGCATTACACCTTCACTTAGCTCCTGTGTAAGAATAGGCAACTACACACAGCTGTTACACAGTCAATGCCACAAAACCACAAAATACAGTACTCGGGGGTACTGGGGAGAGGTGGCCATCCACTACGCTGCCGCTTCCACCTGGAGCGTGTTCACGAAGGTGCTCTTAGACCAAGGCATGCTTGCACCACCAGGCACCTCCTCCCAGAGCACCTTGGCAGGGACCCCAAAAAGCGTCCTGTTGGAGCGGGTCTCAGCACAAATCTCGCTCTGCGATAAGCAGCCACTCCACCCAAGCGCAAAGCGCAGCAGGAACCCTGCCCTGCTGAGCACATCCTACCAGGTAACAGCATCGTTCTTTGTGAAGACTGAAGCACTACCAGTCCAAATGCAGGTGTGATCAAATGTCACCGTCCCCGTTCAGGCACGGGGTGTTCAGTAGTTTATCCACCAATGGACCTCAGATTGCCCCAGCACGTAAATGTCACACAGCTGTTTGTGAGAACAACCACCCAAATTAACCCAGCCTTCCTCCCCGCTTTCTCAGTACACTTTCTAACACCACAGGAGCAGACACTTCTGCCAGGGCTCTGGCATTTGGGAGCCAATTTAATTCATCCAAGGGTATCTTAGGACTGGCTTTGTTATCACCGATTTTTCCCCCTTTCTCCTCTGAAACCGACAGCTAAGGAAAAGTTAGTAAAGAACTAGTAATAAGGGAAACATCACCCCAGGGAAAGGGAGCCGGGACCATCAGCTCGATAGACTCCTGCCTCAGCAGATGAGCACAACCACCGCCTGCTGCAGGGGTAGCAAAGCGCAAGCCCACAGAGCAGCACCGCTCCTCCCCGGGGTCACTCCGGGAAAACCCAGCAAAACCACGGACACGCTTCTGGAGCGGCATCACAACGTCGACTTCAACAGCTTGGCTACAGCGCCTTTATTTATTCATTTTCGATCACGGGAAGGTGGCGTATCCCACAGTAGCTGCACAGAAAGGGTGAAACAGTTGTAGCCGAACAAATCCTCCACTTCCCATTCATCGCCTCCTGAAGGGAAACTGGGCTTTAACTCATTCTGGCCAAAGCTTTATTTTATTCCCTTTCGGCAAACTCTTAGCTACTGGCCCTACCGCGAGAGAGATTCAACAAATTCATCACGCGGAAGGTTCAACCTTTCGTT
>NW_009222728.1:0-284 GCF_000690835.1 Fulmarus glacialis
GAGTGTGTGGGGACACTGAAGAGGGAGTGGGGACACTGTGGAGGTTTGGGGGAGCTTGGGGACATTGAGACACTGGGGACATAGGGGAGGGTTTGGGGACATCAGGGCACAGGGGACATGGAGGGTTTGGGGACACTGGAGGGGGACTGCAAGGACTGGGGACATTGGGGACACTGGGGACACCAGGAAGTGGTGGGGTCCTTTGGGACACTGGAGGGCAACTGGGAGGACTGGGGACACTGGGGAGGTTGGGGACACTGGAGACTTCGGGGACCCGGGGGGGT
>NW_009222729.1:0-4034 GCF_000690835.1 Fulmarus glacialis
CGGGGCTGCTATGGTATTTGTTATAGCGGCGGTGCCGGTTGTGGGGGTTGGAGTAACCACAGTGCTTGCTGTGGGTGTCGGAGTAGCCACAGTGCCCATCGTGGGGGTTGGAGTAGCCACAGGGCCTGTTGTTTTGTCATCAGATCCAGAGACCTTTTCTTCCTCTTGAGAGTTCTGAATAGTGTTGCACAGGGCTCAGTAGGCATGGGCCAGGCCCCAACACATTGCAGTGATTTCTGTCTCCCTAGAATGGCCAGGGTGACAGCATACCTTTTCCAAATATTCTACTAGTTTTTCAGGATTCTGCACATGTTCAGGGGTGAAGTTCCAAAACACTGGAGGTGCCCACCGTCCTAGGCATTTGCCCATGCTATCCCACACACCCTGCCACTCATAACTATCCAGCCTTGGGGCAGATCACTGCAGAGCACAGCAGACTGCAAAACCCAACACCAATCTTTAACATGTACAGCAAAAACAAGAGCATGGTGCAGATCAGATAAACTAATATCGAGACCAGATGAATCAATATTGTGACCAGCAACTGTTAACAGATACAAATTCCTTAATATGTTCTGGTTAATCTGTTATTATCTCAAACTTTTTGGGCCCCACGTTGGGCACCAAAAGGGACTCTTGTGGTTTAACCCTAGCCAGCAACCAAACACCACATAGCCGCTCACTCACTCCCCCACCTCTGGTAGCTTCAGGATAACTTTCATGAGAAGTAAGAGCTAACTTTCAGTCATTTTTTCCTCAGGCATATCACTTTGTACTTATCAACACTGAATTTCATCTTCTGTTCCATCAGTTACTTGCACTGCATTTTCAAATCCTTCTGCAAGTCTATACCATCAGTTTCAGACTTGTCCAACTGGAAAAATTAGGAGGTTTGTTCCCTTCTCCAGTGAATGATAAAAAAAGGACTAACATAGATTCTTGGGTGAGGCTGTCATATGTCTTTTTCCCCCTTTTGTTCTTGGATCTCTTTTTTTGTGCTATTGGTTGTATCCAAGTGGATTTTGGCAGGTGTATTGTTACGCTAAGTCCCTCCCACAGCAGCGCCAAGTGTATGTTCCTGGCCAAGTAGGGAGTAAGGAGGACAAGGAAGAAGAGTAACTTTCTCTGATCAGTACGAGAGCACCAGCAGCAGTCACAAGACCCTGGAGCCTTTTTAAATTATGCAGAAAGTGGGGGATTTGATATATTATTTATAGGACTTGGAGGGCAAGAAAGATGACGTTCATGAACACAGAAACTTGAAGGCTGGGAATATAGATGGGATGGCACACTGGTGTTGTGTAGTCAAGGGCGGGGGAGAAACTTGACAAAATCCACAGGGTTGGGGAGTTGAGAGGGAGCCTAGTGTGGTGGCAAAACTAAGAGACTACTTGGAGTGGAAAAAAGTGGACCTGCTTGAAAGGTTATGACTGATGTACTTGGGAAGTTTGGGATTTTGAGGGCAGGGAGGGAAGATCAGCCATTCAGGACCTTTCCTTTGGGAAGTGTTGTAGAGCATGGGGCTGTGAGATCTCAGCTCAAGGGCAGTAGGAAGAAAAAACTGGAGTTCTGAGATGAGCCAGAGCAGCTTCAGAATTAATACCTTTTTGTGGGGTATCAGAGGGATCCATCTCTCCATACTCAGATTTTTTGTCAGAAATGTCATAGATGACACTGCTGGAAACCACCCTAAATTATGAAAACTAACCATAACCTTTCTTTATCTTTTACATTTCAAATAGTGGTTAATTTATAAGAGGAGTTGTGTCTTATTTATACATCATTCATCATCATACACTCTAAACATTTTCTAAACACTCATACAGATCATTTATGAAAATGTCCTTAAATAGGGAAACGTTGATTTTATTTCTTCATTTTACAAATTGTTAAATGAGGACAATTAAATGACTTGCTTGTGGTCAAAACAAAGTATGTTAGTCTGGGACTTACCAAGATGTTTTATTTCTCAGTTTCACACACCAAATAATGTAATTAAAGCAAATGTATAGGCCAGCAAGACAAAATTAGAAAAGACTGAAAATAATTGAGTGAAAAACTGGTAAACCAACCCAGGAATGCTAATAGGAAACAAATTCATCCTCACTCTCCAAAAACATACATGAAAATTAGAGGTAGGCTTATGTCAGAATCTCAATAGAGGGTAAGATTACTTACTGAACTAGGAAGGCTTACTGTCCTGTGCTTTCTCTTAAGTAACTTTATTCTTCTTTGGAAAATGTAAGTCTCTCATCAAATCAACAGAAAAAGCAAATCTAGCTTTTGTGCTTTTGATAAATTATTTTTGGTTTGAGGACCATTAGATTTTCCACAAATATCTTATAAAAGCAGTCCTAGGGTTTACTTAAACATAAAAGTAATACAAACCTACTCTTTTTTTTTTTTTTTTTTTTACGGTGCTGCAGTGTTAATTTATTGGTTTGTTTTATTAGCAACCTCCTTTAGAAAAAAACCTGAACCTGTTTTATGAACTAACAAACTTTATCTTATTTTTCTTTCCTTTCCTAATGAGAGTAGACTGTAAGTGAATTACTATTTTATCTTCCTTTTTCTTTCTGAGAAAATTACTAGGAGCTAGGACTTTTGGATCTACATTATAAAACATAACACCAAGCTCTAAATAGCTGAAATATAAGAAAATGGCCATAGAAGTTAAGATTCTGAAAACTTCAGAAGTTTCAGAAGACTCTGTTCTGTCAAAAAGGAAGATAGATTGGCAGCACTTGGGGATGAGGATGAACAGTTGTATTTAATAAAATAGAGAGACTGAGAGCCTGAGCAAGAAAGATCACTTTTTGACAAATGATAAGCTGCTGAGTTTTCATGAACTAGCCAGATGGGGTTTTCATATATTTTTACAGTAGTTTGGTCTTGGAGATTAGAGAACTGGAGGGTGACTGACCCTGAGAATAGTGTTGGCTGGCATTATTAATGAAGTGCCACAATCCTCATGGGGAACAACGTGCACTGTATCACTGTCTCTGCTTGTATGTCATTGTGGCTAAAAGTGTCAAGGAACCTAAACCAAAGGAAAAAAAGATAAGACAAGGGTCCCTATTTGTATAGGGTGATAATACATTCTGGCCAATTTCTCTGATGCTCTTAACTGGCATAATCCTGTCAAACTGGTTTACATCAGCTGAGAATCTCAATATTCAGTTTTAAAAACTGAGCTGGAAAGGGTTCCCATTTAAAGCATTAATGTGAAAAGCTTTGTAAATAATATTTAAAGCAATAATAAGCCTTAGTCCCACAAGCAACTCACTTGAGCTACATTTTGATGGTTGAGAATATTTGTTTTAAAAATAGTTGTTTGGGATTTGACTGGCTTCAGATATTCTGGTGGGCTTTTCAGGGGGAAAAGAAGGAAACTGAGGGTGGACTTAATTTGTTTTCACCAGTGCTAGTCAGTATACCATGGAATATGGAGCACTCACTGAGTGCAAAATTTTTCCAGAAAGTATCTCAGATGGTACAGTCAGAGTAATTTGACATCTGTGGTTTAGCATTTTTGTGAGTCATTTATTAAATGCATTTAAAAATATGTTTTTCTTCTAATCTACCTTACTTGTGTCATTATCAGTTCTCTGTAATGCACTCATTAGAAAAGCATCTTAAAAAAAAAAAAAAACAACCCACCAGAGATCAGCACCCATGTGTTGATCAAGAAGCAAGAGCAATGCACACTCTGAAACACTGCTGTCTGATTAGGATGATTGCCTTCGTGATTTACTTGCAACTTTTTTGTGAAAGATGCCACAATAAAAATCTCTGAAATCCAGGGGAAGTGAGATCCCAGTGAGGGACTTTTGCTCTGACCTCTTCATCAATATTATGGATGATAACACAATTTTCTTAGAAATTAATTAGTACAAAAGATAGAACAATTCAAATCAAACAGGGGGATAAACCAAAGATTTTGCAGCATATGAATGACGTAAATAATATTTAAGCATGACAAAATAATATAAGTAAAAACGTAGCCTGAGACCAGAGAGTTGTGGTGAATGGAG
>NW_009222730.1:0-4548 GCF_000690835.1 Fulmarus glacialis
CTTGGACAATTTCTCTGTATTCCTCCCAGGCTACCTGTCCTTGCATCTACCTTCTGTAGGCTTCCTTTTTGTGTTTGAGTGTGTTCAAGAGCTCCTTGTTCATCCATGCAGGCCCCCTGACATTTTTGCCTGACTTCCTCTTTGTTGGGATGCATCACTCCTGAGCTTGGAGGAGGTGATCCTTGAATATTAAGCAGCTTTCTTGGGCCCCTCTTCCCTCCAGGGCTTCGTCCCATGGCACTCTACCACGTAGATCCCTGAACAGGCTGAAGTCTGCTCTCCTGAAGTCCAGGGTAGTGAGCTTGCTGTGTGCCCTTCTCGGTGCCCTAAGGATCTTGAACTCCATCATTTCATGGTTACTGCAGCCAAGGCTGTCCTTGAGCTTCGCATTCCCCATCAGCCCCTCTGTTGGTGAGAACAAGGTCTGGCAAAGTCCTTTCTGACTTTGAATTACGGATCTGATTTAGTGATCAAGTCATAGTTGTTTTGATTTGCATAACCTGCAAGAAACTGTTCTGGAACTTTCCTGAAGGAAAAAAAAAAAAAAACAAACAAAAACAAAAAAGAGAGAAATATGCATGAGCAGAACCTCACAGAAATAGAGGTAGCCTGAAATGTCATCATTTTTTCTTTATTCCTAATTCTGATGTTAGTATAAATTGCCCCAATCGATCACTGCACTGTTCAGGACTTCATAAACCCTTATCCTAATGTTTAGCCTAGTTTTGACCCACTGCAGTTTGACATTAAAACGTGTTTTCTGCTTACTTGAGTCATAATCAGAAATAATGCATTCTCACGTTAGTGATGACAACTGTGGGCAAGCATCTCTTCTTTATGATTATGTTGCTAGTTAAAACACCTTCTTATTTTTTAACCTTATCATGTAAATTATGACTTTCAAGTTCTTCAAGGGGTTTGATGCTCTCCTATGAACTTTGAATCATTAATTAGTTTACCTTGAAACATAGTTTTAAAATGGATAATGGATGTTTTGTGATGTCAAAGCTACAAGAACCTTAGTAAATATGGTAATAATGATTTTACACTGTATAAACAGTCCAAAAAAAAAGAAAGGAAAAAAAAAAAAAACCTTAAGTGAAGCATGGCTCATACAAGACATGATATAATTTACTCCAGCACATTTAGCAATCATTGTTATTTGAAGAAATATTTTATCATACTACATAAAAGGCAGAAGACGAAAAAATATTTTTCTCTTTACCCTCATATAAATTCATGATAGATACAAGTCCATTCACAAATTGAAATCAGTAGGCTCAATTTAATCCTTTGCAATATCAAGTGGCAGATACATTATATGCCATCTGTTACTCCTTCAAAGGTCCTTCTTACTGTGTCATGGTTCAGGCAACACCAATATTCTCAGAATCAGGGATCAGGTATTGCTTAATCATGGAGATTTCGGAGCTCCTTCTAGGTGATTTGTGCAAAGTTATATGTGAACTAACACCACTTCACAGGGGAAAAAAACGGGCACAGAAAAATAAACAAACTCCAACATAACCTGCTAGTTTTCATCTCTCAAAATCAGCTGCCTGTACAGGATGTTATCCATGATTGGTATGAGGCCAATTTCGTATATATGTTTTCAGCTAGGCAAAATAAGTACAAACATCACTGTGATTTCAGAGGAGTGCACAGCCCCTGCAAGTCCATACCTCCCACCTCCAACATGTGCAGAGGTTCATCACAATGCAGGCAGTGTGGCACACAGCATGCTGCCCTGCACCTTTCTTCTGCACCTCTGAGGAGCTCTGAGATGACCATCTGCTCCTACCATCAATTTCAGAAGTCTCCCTCGTGATTTATTTGAGCTGTCAGTATTTTCCTAGGACTTTATCAAGACCTGGAAGCTCTTTGGAGTCACCAGGCCACACCTGGAAGAAGCAGAGCTGAGATGCCCCCAGCTGCACAACCTCCACATCTGTTTGCCCAAGGATGACTGCAGCCACCATCACCCAGTTTGGTGGGACTGGCAACATTCCAGGCTGCCCACCCAGCTGCTCTCTCCCTCCCCCTACTCAAAAGGACAAGGGGAGAAAATAAGATGAGAAGCTTGTGGGTTGAGATGAGGAAAGGAAGGTCACTCACCAATTACCAATACCATCAAAACAGATTCGACTTGGGGAAGATTAATTTAATTTACTGCCAATTAGTTGTAACAGAGTAGGATAACGAGAAATAAAAACAAAACTAAAAAAACCTTCCCCTCCACCCACCCTTCTTCCCAGGCTCAACTTTACTCCTTCATTGCCGACTCTTCTACCTCCTCCTCCAGCTTGAGTGGTGCAGGGGGATGGGGAATGGGGCTAGTCTTCATAACACTCTGTCTCTGCCCTCCAATGTAGGTCCTTCCGAGGGGCTGCAGTTCTTCAAGAATCGTTCCAGCATGGGCCGTCTCCATGGGGTACAGTCCTTCAGGAATAGACTGCTCCAGTGTAGGTCCCCCACAGGCCACAGTTCCTGCCAGAAAACCTGCTCCTGGTTGGGCTCTTCTCTAGAGGCCACAGTTACTGCCAGGAGCCTGATCCTGTGTGGGGCCTCCACGAGCCGCAGGTTCCTTCAGAGCATGTCCACCTGCTGTGGCATGAGGTCCTCCACAGGCTGCAGCGTGGATAGCTGCTCCACTGTGGTCCTCCACAGGCTGCAGCGTGGATAGCTGCTCCACTGTGGTCCTCCACAGGCTGCAGAGGCACAATCTACTTCACCACGGTCTTCCCCATGGGCTGCAGGGAAGTCTCTTCTCTGGTGCCTGGAGCACGTCCTCCCCTCCTTCTTTTCTGGCCTATGTGTCTGCAAGGCTGTTTCTCTCACATTTTTCTCACTCCTCTCTCTAACAGCTGCTGCACAGCGTTCTTTGCCCTTTCTTAAATATGCTGTCACAGAGGTGCCACCAGCGTTATTGATGGGCTCAGCTTTGGCCAGCAGTGGGTCCATTTTGGAGCAGTCTGGAACTAGCTCTGTCCAACATGAGGGCAGCTCCTGATGTCTTCTCACAAAGGCCACCCCTGAATCACACATACAAACACACACACACACACACCCACACACACCCCTCGCTACCAAAACCTTGCCACTTAAACCCAATACAGCATGACATAAAAGACAATTGCAGGGTGCAGCATCAGCCTCAAACCCTTGCCTTGTAAATCTCAGCATGCTTGTTCCCTTTTCTCACCCTCATGTCCCTGTGCCCAAGCCCTACATTCATGCACACTGCCAAGGCACAAAATGGTGGTGCCTCTCACCTCCAGAAGAGGATAGGGAACCCTGATGGGCCTGCTGGCACCCCAAGGTACCACTCCACACACGAACTGGAAAATCCTCCATAAAGGTGTGATCTGGGAGAGTTCACAGAGCAGAGTTCTATGAACTTGTAGTCTTGATGGGCTCAGCTTTGGCCAGCAGTGGGTCCATTTTGGAGCAGTCTGGAACTAGCTCTGTCCAACATGAGGGCAGCTCCTGATGTCTTCTCACAAAGGCCACCCCTGAATCACACATACAAACACACACACACACACACCCACACACACCCCTCGCTACCAAAACCTTGCCACTTAAACCCAATACAGCATGACATAAAAGACAATTGCAGGGTGCAGCATCAGCCTCAAACCCTTGCCTTGTAAATCTCAGCATGCTTGTTCCCTTTTCTCACCCTCATGTCCCTGTGCCCAAGCCCTACATTCATGCACACTGCCAAGGCACAAAATGGTGGTGCCTCTCACCTCCAGAAGAGGATAGGGAACCCTGATGGGCCTGCTGGCACCCCAAGGTACCACTCCACACACGAACTGGAAAATCCTCCATAAAGGTGTGATCTGGGAGAGTTCACAGAGCAGAGTTCTATGAACTTGTAGTCTTTTCCATGAAGGAATCCTGTTGCTTGTAGCCTTTCCATGAAAAGAGGGAAACCCTGGCAACAGACATACATCAAGCACACCAGGCTGCAACTCCTCTTCCCTCCAGATGTTTGATATTTCAGCTGCATGCTTCACCTCTTTAACTCTTCTATTCCAGTCCCACGAAGCCACGGGACATCCTTGCCACAGCTATCTATTTCCAGCTGTTCATGCATGGTGTTTCTCCAGACAGAGCATTACCAAGCAGCATCCACCAGATCCTTGGAGAGCTTCAGGAATTCTTCACCTTCAGGAATGCTCTGTCCCCCTTTAGCTCCAAACTACCCCTTGAGGCTCAATTCCTTCCTTTTTTCATTCTTTGCTCCCTATCATAATCTTTTTTTCTCCTTCATTTGTTTCTTAGCCCTTCCACTTCTCTTTGGATGAAGGAAGAGGGTGTTTGGTTTAGGGGAAAACCAGTGAAAACAATGGCCATTTGCAGGGAGGACTAACAAAAGTAGTGACCTAAGGTCAGTGCATGAAGGGAAGCATAAGGGCAGGGCAACTGTTCGCATCCTCACCACCTCCAACTGTCTGCAGCTCAAGGACTTAAAATTAATACTCGTACAAAGGAGAATAAAGCTGTAATGAATTAATCCAGACAGGACATTAGAAAGAATCA
>NW_009222731.1:0-38408 GCF_000690835.1 Fulmarus glacialis
ATACTCTTTTGTAGAATGCCTGGTCAAATACAACATTGCATTTTTCAAAGTTAAAACACTTGTTCACACTTTTGCATGTTTTTAGAAACAGTTAGAATCATAGAATCATTAAGAGGAAAAGACCTCTAAGATCATCAAGTCCAACCGTCAACCCAACACCACCATGCCCACTAAACCATATCTCCTTGTGACACATTGGGAACTGCATATTGATGGAAAAGGGGACAGAAAACCTCATGTAAAGTCATTTGAGAATAACTTGCTTCCACAGATTTTAATCATGTGGGGAACAGAGCTGTAAAATTAGGACAGAATAATAACTGTCCTTATTAATTAGAAAGACATATGAAGGTTCTTATATGGTGTTCTCATAGTGTATATCCTTGCCTAGCAAGAATCCATACAACTTTTTAGCAAATACGGTCCTCAGGAAAACAGCAGCTATACCATAAACCAGTATCAGTATCTCACAAAAGATAATATTAACTCATGAGGAACGAGCAAAAATAAGCTCCCTGGAAAAATAAATACAATGTGAAGATGACAAGCTATGAGATTAGTTGTGAACTACTTAATGCTCAAAATCAAAATAGTGAGTTTTCTTTAAGTTTTACATGCATGCAGGAGTGGCTTGTGGTATTAGAAGATGAGGCAGAAAAATTCATACTTTAAAGTCTCTAGTACATGGGGCACTTTGACACATCCTTTTTGTGAGAATGAGAAATTACACATGGAACCATAAGTTAGAATCCAGCATAGCAAATGCTTTCATAATAGTGCCTGGATTTGCTCACTTACAGCCAAAAAACCCACAGTTGCAGCTCTGTGGCTATTTTCAAGAAGGATCTGGAACAAATTAGGCTAAGCCTTCTGCTGAGGATGGTGCCTTTCTCTGTCATCTATGCCATAAGCTGTACTGTGTTTGCTATTGTACATTTGCTCCTACTAAGTCAATAGCAGAAGTCTCATTGATTAAAGTGGATGTTTGATAAAAATTACTGGTAGTTCATATTTTGTTTGGTCCTAAGGGCAAGGAGCGTGCATCTGTACGCATCTGATTCCAGGACATGGAAAAGTCTGCATACCTCCTAAGCGTCCTATTAACTTGAATTGAATTATTATGCATTATTAAAAGTGCTTTGATATTATCAATCCCTTCATCCTTTTAAGTTCTTTTTATTGTAAGTGTCCTACAATTACAGTGCAAGTTGATGTTTGCTGCTGATATCAGTTCCCTCTCTGTACTTTGTGCCTGGTACTTAGCGATTTATTTTAGATGTGCAAGTAGACTGAGCAGTTATTGAAATCTGTGACCTTATTTACCCTAACTTCTATATAGTACTATTGAACTAATTAGCAGTATTGAGACTTAAGCCAACAAGGCCTGACTTTTAAGTTATTTTAAGGCTTTGCACCGGGTTGACAGCATAAAATTACATTTACATTTATTTTCACTGAAGACCTTTAATCAGGAACAGGCATAATAATCTGTTTTCAGCTGAAATGTAAATTAGGAGGTCTGGAGTTTAGTGCCTTTACAGAGTTTTTTGGTCATCTTATTTGCCAGTGAGAAAAAAAGCTCACACAAAAAAATCTGAGTAGATAAAACAGTTTAAAAATTGGCCAAAACCACAGTTTTAGTAATATTAGTCAAGAGCATCTTAAATAAAAATCACTGTGTTGTAGTTAAAAGGAGATTTTCCTTCAAATAGAGTTCAACACAGATTATGTGAAGTAATATGCACCTTCATCCAAGACTACAGTTAGAATCATACACGTTACAGCAATTTTTAAGAGAAGTCTCATCTTTGACTTCAGATAGATAGATAAAGAGGTGGCTAAAAAGTGAGACATATCTCTGTATCCCTCTCTCTCTACCAGGATATATATATATATAATTGTACTTATACATGTATGTATGTATATTTATACAGAGACAAATTTTGAAGAGATCATAAACTGATTTTTACTTGTGCAGACATTTTGCACATAAATTTCCTATGTATGCTTTTAAATAATGTCAGAATTTTGTATAAATGAATTTTTCAGTGACTAGTCTTTACTGATATGTGGGTAAGAGAGCACAAATGTGTGTTCTCAATACACAAATTTGTATTATTATTAACAATATTCTTCTACTTAGAGCTATACTGTCATGTGCTTCCTTTGTCCCAAGAGTGTATTTTGTTTTCTATAAGAAAATATATACTGGTTATGACCTGCAAGTTTCATTGTAAAACAGCAGGTTTAGCAACAGACTAGTTTGTGCAACATGGAAGTCACCTGGTAATTCAACCAATACTTTTTAGTGATTACAAAAAGTAAAATAAGTATTTTCCCATGTTTTTTATTTCCCTAACTCTGCATTTCTCAGTTCGATTTCATTATATGAGCTTGAAAAAAAAATTGTGGGAGTTTTCCCACTACAGTAGAGGGTTTTGGATTGCAACAGAGTGAAGCACCAAATACTTTTTTTTTCTTTTTTTTTTTTTCTTTTTTTTATATTTATTGCCCCATTTTGAAATCTCCGGACACTGCTGGACAGTCTCAATGTAGTGGAAATGAAAATCCAGGTGTGACATGCTTTATCTCATGGATCAAGAAAACATTAGCCTTTACTACTGCAGTACCTAGAAAAGAGAATTAACTCTCTTTAATACTATTTCTATTTATTTTACAGTTTAACAATAATGCTCAGAACGTCAGTTGCTTTAATCATCTTGTCCAAGCTAATGTGAGGAACAAGAAGAAGCTGAAAGAAGCTGTCTATAAAATCTCTGCTAAAGGAATCACAGATTACAAAAAAGGCTTTAGCTATGCTTTTGAACAGCTGCTAAATGTAAGTATGAAAGTAATCTCTCTCTGCTTTAAAGTAAAGAAGAAGAACTTGAATGTTCAGGTGGCCACTGCATGCTCTTTCATCATGTAACTGAGTGACAACCAGTACAACACCTTATTTAAGAAGTAAATTTATCCCAACAATATGTTTTTTTCTTTGCAGATCCCCAAGCAGGTTGCTAAGATTTGGGAATAAATTTGGTTTTCAATGTGCTGTACTCTTTTTACTTCATCCATTCAGCTAGTCTTTCATTTAACACGTGATTCTCAGTTGGCACATAGCTGTGGTAGTGGTTGATTTGCAGGTAATTTTAAAATGGAAGGCTACAGAATGTTACAATGTTGTTTATTATTTCAGTTTTACCACAGTATCTCCTAACAAAATTTAGTTAACCTGCAATTTTGTATTTATCACATCATAAATAGTCAACCATGGCTTGAGCAGGACAGAGGGGAGCAAATTACTTAGTTAACAGAGGAATATTAGGCACCTGAGAGTACTCTAATTCCTTTCTCCTTGCCATGCATAAAATTAGTACTTTCCTCAAAAATTAAATGCGTTGTCGCCATGTTTTAATTACATTGTACTTTCTAGTTTGCACCCAAGCACTAGCTTTCTCACTAGTAATGTTTCCCATTTACCACAAATGTTGGGGTTTTATTAGTAATTTTTTTTAAGTTTGTGTAGTTGTTTAAAAAAAAAATCTACATTTCACCTTCATAAAGACTGCATACTGGATCTTCACTTTAGTGTAAATAAAGGTATACCAATTTACAGAAGTTAAAGATCTAGCTTAATAAATATAAAATGTTTGGGTTTTTTTGGTTTGGTTTGTTTTTTTCTTTTTTTTTTTTTTTTTAATATATCAGTTATGTGTTTCAGTGTACAAACATTTAAGTTTTTCCTCTAATCTGCCAGATCCTGGACTTCAGGGCACTTCCCTACCATTGTATTCGGAGCTTAGGGCTACAGATTGTTGAAAAATTCCTAACCTTGTTAAGTTTTGATGGAGGAAAAGAAAATACAATGTTTTCAAGGGTATTTTCGCAGCAGATCACTATTTAGATGAGCAGAGGTGTTTGGTGGGGAAATGATTGTGTGCCCTCTGCTGATGGTTATATAAAACTGCAAACAGGATTTTAAAAGCTGTTGGACTTTTTCGGACCAGGCAGAACAACATTTCCCTTTTTCTTCATTCATCTCCTTCAGGGGGAACCAGCAAGACACAATAAATTTTGACAAACACAGCTTGTTCCTTATAACATTTATATTTGATTAACAGTATGTATGTATTACATCTGGTGCAAGCACCAGATTTGTACTTCGTGTTCAGGCAGTATTAAGCCCCCTGGGCACAGGGGAAGCCTCAAAGTGGACTTGTTTGTAGGACTAAAAAAATTGCTTAAAAAAAATAATTGGAGATCAGTCTCCTAGTGGAACCATCTCTCACTGGAGACAGACGTGTGATTAGCCTCACACAATCTCTGCAAGCCTGTAAATTATGGCTGGATATTGTGGATGTCAAGCCAAATTAAGAGATTGCACTAGGTTATAGAAGTACAGTCATCCTCTCCAGATATTGGCAAATCCATTTGGCAGGAAAAGTAAAGGGCTGGTGATGGAGTTAGCACTAGACTCTGGTGACAAGAGAATATAATAGGATGATATAATACAGGCTTAAACAAATAATAAAAAAATACGCTTAGGGATAGCTTCCAGTTGTATATTTACGAATTCAAACAGTCCAATTGCTTTAAGGTCCATGGAAATGGAATAGTTTTTAACAGCTCAAATTCTCTGAATAATTTTGTGGGTTCTATTTCTGGATGACAGTTATTTCTAACAATTTTCTGGAATACCAAAGTAATATTTTACTTGTGCCATGAAAAACTTATTGTCTGATGTGTTGCTAGATGGAAATAGACACTTCAGGTTTTTTCAACATACTAATTCAAGTGAGTATCAATAATCTGAATTCCATCATTTTTATGCAGTATTTTTCCATTATTTATTGTTATATTAGCTTGCTATTTCTTTGAAAATAATAATACTTCATTTCTAGGAATTCAGGAGGTTTTTTCCCCCATACCATAATAACTATGATTTGTCAAAAAAATTATCTTGAAATAATCTCTTCTTGATTCAAGTAGTTGATTTTTGCCGTGGTTTACCTTTTGCTTCTTCAGTGGCATGCAACTCATAATGAAAAATAAATTCCTAAAGTGTCATGTCACGAGGTATAATCCTGACCTGCCATTTAATGAGTTAATTTTAAGGTTGTGAAACTCCTATAAAACAAAAGCAATTTTAGGCACAGTATAAAATGGATCATGTCTTGATTGTTTTTTTGAAAGAAAAAAAAGAAAGGCCTTTATCAAGTGCAAGAGAGAGCTAAAAATGAATACGTAGATTCAGTTCCAACTTGTATTCTTCTGTGGTTTAAGATAAGGAGCTATTTTTTGTCCTGGGGAAGCTGCTGTATAGGCAACACATTCCTCTTCAGCTGTGATGGGAGGGCAGAGCCATCCATTGGGCTGGTGAGGCAAACTGTTCAGAGAGATTATGAAATTACTTCATCAGCTTTACAAAATCACTTATATTCACTCCCTGAGCCAGTATCTCTCCATCTTTGTGCAAATGGGGGGGAGGGGGAAGATGTGTTGTAAAGGCAATTCTGCCTTCCTTTTGATCACTTGTAAGAAACTGATCTGTAAAGTTCGTTCATCAGGATGCAAAGTTTTTATGGTGGGAAAATATCATATGATTTGAGCTTATTCATATTCAGATTTCCAACATTGTTTGGAGGCTAAAATCTTGGATTTTTTTTCCATGACATGACTTTAGTGTCTAAACAGTGTAGTGTAAGTAAATGCCTTTCTGTAAGTACTAGGAGATAAAGAGAAAACACTGCATTTTTCTGATACTGTATTAGCATGAGTTAAGAAAACTGCTAGAAAAATCCTGATTTAGTCAGTTAAAACAAAGACTCAAGTTCATATTGCCCATGATATTGCTCATTTTAAAATCAATTGGAATGTTTTATAATATGAGCAGACTTTGGTCCCCTTCCTTGTCATCTCTTTGGTTTCCCTCTGATTTTATTTTGGCCCGTACATGAAATCACTGTAAATGTAGGTGAGGGGTTTTTTTAATTTATGAAGTATCCAACTCTACTTTTATTACTTTTTTAATATCGAAAAGATTGCAGCCCAAAGCAGTATCTTATAGGTTATATTTCACAAGCAAAAAATGGTCATAAATTATTTAATTCCAAATGAAACACAGTGTGCTGATGAAATTGGAGAAAATGTATTGATTTCAAGTGGGTTTTATGTGTTGTTACATGTGAGAAAATATTTGGACTTGTTTTTATCAAATTATTAAATAAGTAGTTATTCACTGAATATTGAACTACCAATACAAGTCTGAGGAATAATTATTCATCTGTTAGTATAGTGATTGCAAATAAAGTTTTTGTATTTTAGTTTTCTGGGAGCACTGTAGAACCGTGGAGCTGCAATATTGAGGATTATTGGCTGATGTTTGAGGGCTGGCTTTGGTGTTTCATCTCTTTATTACAGAAGAACAAGGAATCAGATCAGAGAGAATGATGAAAAGTAATGAAAGGGAGCGGGATCATCTCACCTGACCAGCCGTGTGAAAGTTAGTCACTATCCAGTCACAAAGACTAAAGCAAGTGACAACTGGGTATTTTATAAGGATGACCCTCTTATTTCTTTTCCTGACCATATAGTAAATTCATACAGCAAAATTCAGGCTTTTGGAAGGGGAAGTTGTATTTATTTTACTGAATCTCTAAGGGTTTTACTCTGTCACATCCAACTACTCCGAATTACCAAGATGTGTCTGACTAGGAGCATTTGTATGCAACACAGAGGACAAGGAACACTGGCTGTAAAATTCACAAACAATTTGCTTAGACTAGATTCTTAACTTTTAGGGAGTAAGGGAAGAAGATGAATGCCAAAGGAGAAGCCTCTGGCTCCTTTCATAAGGAGCCAAAATTCCTATTCCTCTCTCTATTGTTGTGGGTGTGGAACAATGTTTTTATTCCTTTGCACAAAAACTGCATTTTTCCCAGTGTCTTTACTAGTTACTTTGACTGCTGAATTAGGAGTCAGAGGGTCGTCTTCTCAATTCTCTCTATTCCAGGCTTGCTCTGCAGAAATAATGGAACATGTTCAGTTCTTCACCTTTGAGTTGCAATCTAATTAGAAAAGTAGGTGATGGAGAGATCTTAGTACTCTAGGCGGCCATATCTTGGCTGCAATATATTATGTAAACCTTATTCTAAAATACTTTTCTAAAGGTTAGCTACTTATTTCATTGTATTAAAAAAAAAAAAAAATCAGGAAAGAATTAAAGAAGTGGAAAATGGAGCTTATTTTAAGAAATGTGACAAAACCAGCAAATGCAAAAATATTTCTAAGTTTATAAGGTAGAGTTTTTTAGATGTACCTATAGGACGCCTAAATTATCAGAGTTTTCATTTAAGTGGTCAGTGAGCTTGATAGTTTCTGTGAGTAGGAGTCCAGCAGAAAAAAAAAGAATATTCAGTAATTCATTAGAGGATTGTTATTCTCAAATTTCCACAAGGACAGTAAAGATAAGAAAAAAAGTAAGGATGAGAAGAGAGAAGAGTGAAAATGTTTAGAGGCCCTCACTGTACAAGTCCCATGCAGAACATCTGTAGAGGAACGCTGTGGGGTTGAAGTAATGTGTATGAGCTAAAGAGCTTTCCTTGTGTTGGTGGAGGTGAGAGGATCCACCAGATCCCCATTCCTCTGTGAGGGGCCAGATCTGAAATGAGTCATATTTAACTCTCATGGAACAGAAAAATGGTTTTGTTTTGGTTTTGATGTTTTGGGGGTTTTTTGGGTGTTTTGGTTTTTTTGTGGGTTTGTTTTTTTTTTTTTTTCATTCAGAAGGGGGTATTGGATGAAATCCTAAAAGACTTTGGAAGTTTTGCCATTACTGTTTTAAAGTAGTAAGCATGTTGATATAAAAGCCATCAAATAAAACAGTTGTTATTCCTTATAGCCTGAAATAAAAAAAAGCTTCTGTTTGTATCTCCTACAGCACAGTGTCTCTAGAGCTAACTGCAATAAGATTATTATGTTGTTTACGGATGGCGGTGAAGAAAGAGCACAAGAAATTTTCCATAAATATAATGAAGACAAAAAGGTAAGTGATATATGAAAGATTTTACTGCATAAAATACAACAGCACGAAGAGGAACATTTAAATATGGAAGTAAAAGCATTTTTGGCATGTGTATAAAGTACTTTTTAAAAACATATTAGTATTGAACCTTAGGGCACTTAAAGTTTTCTCAATCTATAACATTTCTTTGAAAAAACCATAAAATATATTTAATATTTTACACCTTGTGGCTCATTGGTGTCAAGTGGTACAGAAGCATACCATAAGCCATAAAGAATTAAACTTTTTACTGACTTTTTTCTTGTATTACTGTAATGCTTGCATTATCAAGCAGAAACACAGGTAGTTAAATGATATGAGATATATCTGTGTCTCCTCACTGTGAATATTTTCTATGTGTTTTTGTTGTTCATCAGGCAAAGGCAAAACCAGATCTCAAGGTTAGAATCTGAATCTGAACAGATTTGGGCTGGAACAAACCCACATGTTTTTCCCAGTGAGGCTAATTATACCTTTGGATGTCTTAGCTAGGAGTGGGATGGCTTTCTATTGATGAAATTTGATCTGTGGTTCAACCAGAATTATGGGCTTGACACAAGAATCACTGGATGAGTTGTATTGTTCAGCTTACATTGTATTATTAGCTGTGCTGGTTTTGGATTTAAGTTTTGAATCTAATCAAACTTCTGGTCTGGCTTTTGCATACTTATAGACGTAAAAATGCATGAATATGTGTCTCTGTGTGTCTGTGAAATAAAACAGCTTTGTAAATTGTCTCCTACTACATTTCAGTGCAAATCATTATATTTAGAAGATTAATCACTTTCTAAATAAAAGTTAAATATGAGTTGGATTCACACTGCAACTAAGAATTTACCTTTTCTAGTGCTTGGGGATGTGCCTATACTGGGCTTTTGTGCATTTTTTTGTTTTGTTTTGTTTTCTTTTGTTTTCAAAAAAAGCAGCTAGAAGTTAGATCACAATTCACCAAGACACTTTGAACAGTTGCCATGGATTCTTATGTATAAAGCAGTGGAAGTATCTCACTGGAAATCCTCATATATTTGAATTAATCCCTTCAAAAGGAGAACCAGAAATGCAAGACACAATTTCCATCTCGACCAGTGATTCACTCAGTGACCTTGAATAATCATTTTGTGTCTGCTTTATAATAGTGTTTCACACAGAATGATATGGTGGGGTTTAGTTAATCTTTGTGTCTGAGCTGAAAGTACTTTTTAAACTGACAATTAGAAGGAAGAACTGAAATCATAACAACTTGTCTGTATTCTGAAAATATATGCAGAGATTCCTCTTCAAATTTGGACTTGGTAGCTTTTATTGTGTTACAACAAAAGCCATCAGCTAAAGGAAATACGTGCATAAGAGGGAAGATATATGGTTAATTTCTTATTATTTTCTATTTAATTTGCTGTGTTAGGAGGAAAGTATAGTAAAACATCCAGTCCAAACAACAAAACAGATTTGCAGTGCTGAGATTTGTGATCTTACTCACATCATGCCTGACGATCAATTATTCTGTGAAGTATAATAAATAAAAAGTAGGATTTACTAATTTAAAATGGTTAGTTTACTGCATCCTTTAATACTGTAAATTTGCACTGCCAAGGGTTCGGTTGGTTTCATATATACTGTTATATATAACACAATGCACTCTCACTTTCTTGTTCCTTCTAGTGAATGAGGGTTTGGGGGTTTTATTGTATACAACAAATGTGTAATGATGATAATGGCCACTGTATGGATTTCCAATTATTTAAGTATATTTTCTTATATAATTAAATGCAGTGCAGATGCAATGCAAGGCAAATTTCCTACACTTGATCAAGTTCTATGTATCTACAAGTTCAAATCTTAGTAAGAACTTACATTTTGTTACTTATCTGATAAAGTACTGGGCTGCTAGATGCCATCCCTTACTGGTTTTCTCCAAGGTGACACTGGAAATACAAGAAATACTAAGAAAGTTTTTGCAGGTATAATTTGAAGAAACATTTGCTTTCTCCTTATAGTTTTCAATTAGTAAAAATCCTTGTCGTGTTGAAGGGAAATTTATGGTTGAAAAACTTCTAATGAGATTGAACCAGTAACTTAATCTTTAGGAATAATAATGAAACCCCACTGGCAATCTTTCATAACATTCTAATATTTTTAAAAATAAGACTAATACAAAATATTCTTGTGGTCATGCTCTCCTTAGTAAGACTACACTTGATTTCAGAATGATGACGTGAGCTCTCTTGTTGTTCCCTCTCTATGTAATTTAATATTAATCTCAATCCAGTAAAGCATAATAATATAATTGACATTCTAACTTGAGAAATACACATATACTTCTAGTTTTGTAAAGTCGTAGTCACATAGTGTTACCTTCTTAGATTGCATAATAGGCTATTTCATATATTAAGTGATAAGATATTTAAAGATATGTGGATCTAGATTCTGTTGTCTTTATTGCAGTAAATTTATAATTTATTTCACAAATAGCCTATTGAATGTAAGACCAATTTTATAATTATCGTTTGTAGAGAGACTATTCAATGTAAGGTGTTAAAAAGATTTCTGTGTTTTACCGTAGTAGCACTTCATAGTATAAAGATGTATCAGCTGATGTCTTTTCTTGCCTGCTCTGAGCATTTTTCTTTGTGTTTTGCATACAGTATATAAAAGATGGATCTTTATTGTCTTATATCACAGCCAGTCACTTCCCATCTTAGGTACACTGTGTTGTAAACTTTTTTTTTTCGTATGAACAAAAGACCATTCATTCAAATCTATTAATCCTTGTTTTCATCTTCCTGATGTAAAATTGCTTCAGCTCTAAAAGTATTTTCTTCTTCATCAGTTCTTCGTCAGTTACTTTTTAATTCCTTGAAATGAAAGAAGCTTCAGTAAGTTTTGGCCCATCAGATGACATGACTTAGTACATTTGTTTGCAGTGCCCTTAGTGCAACCTTCAAGTTAAGAAGTGAAAGAATACAATAAACAATTGGAAACTACTAAAAGAGCAGCCTAGAATCTAGAGGCTGGAAAATTGTCCTGTTAAATTAGGGGATTTAATCTGTTTGAAATGGCATACAGACATATTTAAAATAATTTTCTGTCTTTACAAATCATTTATATTATGAGTATGAGGGTTATTATAAAACTTACGTAACACAATTTTGAGGAGGCACATTCCTAGTTTTCATCTGTTTGAAGTGGAAAATCACAGTTGTGTTTTGCCTTTGCATGCCTTTTTCCCTTTATAAAGCCAGATTTTATTGTCATAGATTGCATCTACATGCTGTGCCTGATATTTAAAAACTGGCCTGTTTACCTTTACGGTGACATTTGGGGCACTCACATTAAATGTGTGAAATACACACACGTGCTAAATTTCAGGAATGGGGGTGGTAAATTTTCATTTTATTTGCACTTATACTACAGATGACTTCATTGAAGATATCAACATAATTTAATTGAAATGTAGGCCCAGTAGGTGTTCTCCATCCTGAGAATTTTGAATTCAGGTTGAAAATAAAAAAATAACTACAGCTCTTTGGGACAGATTGTGCACCCTGAAATCTGTGATTCGAAGGATTGCTCAACTTATGTGAATAGGAAAAGACCTTAAACATAACTCTTGCACTTTCAGTTGTTTCAAGTGTCCTGGCATGATAGAGATTTGTGTGGGTCAGATGGATTGATCTGACCCACACAGGTAAGAAGATCTGACTCCTCAGGTAGGAGGAGAACTGTAAGGTGGGTCTCATGTTCCATTCCCACAGATATGTCATGATTAATCCAACCTCATTTTGTGTAGATTTTTCTGACAATATCATCTGAGAGGAAATGGTATACAGAGAAGTTTTCCAACAGTTCAATTTAAAAATATCTGTATGTGGTGGGCATAGAACTGCTACAGTGATAGAGGTCCTGTGGGAGAAGGCTCCAGCTTTCTGTAACTCCACTGGGAAGCTTACGACTGGCAGTGACTTCTTCCAAATGGAACATATTCAGCATGTCAATAAAATGATAAAATGAAATATCTATGAGAAAGCACTTGCAAAACTTTCTTCTAAAACAAAAATACCTCCTACTGTCATTGTCAAAGGAGGGAACCATTTTCCTCATTGATTTGAATCCTATTTTGCAACTGGAAGTCACTAAAACTAAAAAGAAAACTGTGTTAACCTAGGCAATGGTGTATGAATCATTCTAGACAAGGCTGAAAGTGTTAGTCCTGACTACAAATGAGCACTGAAAAAGCCCATGACATTTCCACTTGGGGTAGCCATGAGATTCTCATCAGGTGTCAGACTGAATGAATGTAACTTTCTAGAATTACTCACAGAGCCAAAAATAGAAACAGCATCTTCCTCAACGCTAATATCAACTTCGAATAGAGCTTAACAGCTGTCAAAGCGTACCCCAACGGTTCTTGCATTTCTGAGTGTGTGATAGAGTTGTGACACAGGATATGACATAAAGTAATGAAATTAAGGGTTGAAGCGAGCAAAATTCTGGTTTATATCTGAATGGCATGTAGCATAGTTTGATAGATAAAATTTAAGCCAGTTTTTAAGCTTTCTGGATTGCAGATTGTTCTCTGGACTTCTCTACATTAGCTTTCTGTGATCTTTAAACAACCAGACGCTAAGATATTTCTCGTTCCTCCTGATAGTCTCCCTGTGCTGTGAATTTTCTTGGAGTGATGTTACAGGAAATCCCATGTAGAAGAAATCTCCAGCTAGCTGGTTAAACTGGCTCCCTGGCTGCTTCCCTAATCACTTCTGTCTTAAGAGTGCATCACCTTCCAGCTGTTAATTTTAATTTATTGTATGTTCTGTGACACGCACAACTGGTAAAGCTAAAATATTCTGGGTGAAACTTGGGTCAGTACTTATAAATTCCACGACCCATTCCTTTTTCTTTCAAAGTAAAAGTAGAAACTATGTTATTAGTGTGCTCACTGAAGAAATATCTTATTCTTAAGGCAAATTATCTATTTTTTACCTCTTTCTTAGCTTTCTTCGTTTTCTTAGAAGGGCTTGCAACATATACACTGTCCCAGCTTCTGAGTTCCTAACATAGATTAATGCCACTACATTAATGAATTTAAATATTCCATATCAACAGTCTTCCTCCTGTGACACTCATTATCCAAATATGCTTCAGTAATATTCAAGTTGCACAATACTAAGCTACTTAAGTGTATAAATCCATGCAATAACTTTTTTTTTTCAATTTCTTTTTCAGTATTATATTAGGCACACGTTTTTCCCCATAAACCTCTATTTTGAACCACAGTTACCCGGTGGTGTGCGAAGCCCTCTTCCCCCACTTGGAATCAGACAATAGTGATTTTTAGGATACTCTTTTTCAAAAATGTCTATATATTGTCCTTTTAGCAATCTTCTCCTAAGCTGGTGTATGACTACAATGTGTCCATGCCCTGACAACGCTGTTGGATTACAGCAGTCTGTCACAGCCTTTCTCACACTGTCGTTCATTGACCCCTTTACCTTTAGACTATATAACATCACTTCTAAAGTTTTTCTTAAAGGCTTCAGTAAGGAAGTCATATCCTTTATATTTCTTGTCTCTTTTTCACCTACTTTTCCCTTCAGCTGACACATCCCCTGTGCTGTTCTATATATGTACACAAGTTTGCTGGGCAAGATTGCTGCAGACTTAGGAGGTGCAGCAGAAAGTGCAGCGGGGCAGAGGAGGGTTTATTTTAGGAAGAAGATCTGCACGCAGAAGAGCCTTTTCATGCGTGTGTCCATAGAAAGAGTCATGTGTTGATACAGAGTTTCTCTTTAGGCTGCTGTTACGTTATGATTGCCAGTCTGTCTGGGTTACCATGTGACATTTTTATCTACTGTGCAAGATAAAAATCCATTTGGTGGTGTTGAGAACTGCAGAAGGCTAATGAAAGTTTTAATATAGCTTTGTTGAAAAGTAACCTTATCGGTCATATTAGAATCACACATATCTGTTACATAAAACCCAAGTGACAGCTTTTTTCCTTCAAATTTGGCATGGAGGGGGCTATTTGATACTTCTGTTTTTGTTGATCTTCAATTCCAAACCACTACATTAATAGTGATTGATTCAGGATATCACCTAGAGGTTGATGCTGCAGATGGCACAAAATGATTAATCAAGGCAACAAGGATAGGATATCACTTAATCTAGAAAGCACATTATGTTTGTTTTGGGATGAAAACAAGAGAATCAGACTTCATTTTACTTATTTATACAAACAAAATGCTACATATGGCAAAACTGGTTGAGGTTAGACTTCAGAAGGTCGGTCCCATCTCAGTCTCTCCATGTGTTAACTGTGCGTTCATTCTTATGAATTTAGGATTGCAGTGAAATAACATGTGAGTTGACTGTAGTCTTCTGTAATTCAAGAATTGGAGGAATGGGACTTTCTATAATGGGCATTTTAATACCTAGGCCATGGCTGATGATGTTTATGTAACCTCTTCTTTAGAGTATCCAATTCCACAGCTTCCCTAGGTATTTACTTTTTTCTGTTTCAACACCTACCTCTTTAGGAAGCTTTCCCTGAAATTCCTTAAGGCAAAATAAGCTTAGAGGTTTTGGTTTTTTTTTTTTTCATTTTACGTTCATTACAGAGAACAATTAATTTTTGTCATAATTTCTTCTTACATTTTAGGAAACCATTTTTATGTTGTCACCCTCATCCAACTTTTCTTTTCAACTTTTGTTTTTTCAACTAAACAAACTAATTTCTTTCAAATTCTCCTAAGTTATATCTTAAATCCTTTTCATTCTTTATTCGTTCCCCTATTGTGTATAATAGCATGTTATCTCTACCTTTCTTAAAACATGCTCTTGAACAGTTAGAAAAACTTAAGTGGTATCAAGAGAACAGAGTATTTTCTGTGGCTTTTTTTTCCATGCAGCACTTAGGTAAATATGTCATAGTATATAACTTAGCTTTTTGCAACTCCATTATATTATTGAACCATATTTAGGTTTTTTTCCCCTTTTCTCTGAATCTTTTTTCCCTAACTGCTGCTTTTTACATGTATCTTTCAATATCAGTTTCTGTGTTTGATTTTCTAATTATTTTTAATCTTACATTATATAGGCAGTTTCTTCTTGTATGTTTAATGTATTCCTCTTCATGAATTGCCAGCTTTCTTGTAATCCTTTATTCTTTAGATTGTGTTCCCACGATACTCGACCTGCTAGTTCTCTGAGTTTGCTGAAGTCTCTTTTTGAAATGTTATCCTTGTTTTACTGCTGTCATACCTTCCTTTCCTCAATATAAAAATAACTTCTTGATCTTTCACTCAAATGATCTTCTTTCTTCTAGATTTTCAGTTAATTCCTCCTTAAAATTCAGAAATAAATCTAACTGTCCTTGGCATTTTCTAGAATAAGAAGTTTTCCTAACCCGCTACAAGATGTTCAGGAATTGTGTCTCCCATCATATTGTTTTATCTGCATGAACCAATATAATTAAAGTTATAAATAATTTTTGTATGCTTCCAGTGTTTATTGAAGGAAGTGCCATAAGTAAATCTCAAAGAACTGACTGTAATGAGTGCAGCTGTAGACTGAGAAGATGTAAGTTGTTCTGCTATAAGTGCCACGTAAGACAGACTTACAAATCCCATTAATTTAAAAATGTAAGAGTGGAGAAAACGTAAAAGTTAAGAATTGGTTTCTGCAGATAGAGAAGCAAAACTGGACACAAGAAAAAAAATAATATCATTATGAAGATTAAGAGGTGCTTTTCTATAAAATTTCCTATTATATAGTCACGATTCTGAAATTTGTATATTCACAATATATAAGTATAGAGCTTTCCAAATGTTAACTTTACAACATTGGTATACAGGTGCAGCTTTCTGGAAAGAAACTATAGAATTTATCCACTTAATAGAATAAATAATGTAACTAAGCTAGTACAACTGAATATATTTTTAAAAAGAATCAACTATTGTTAAGTGACTCTAAAACTTGATAGAAATCTTAGTTTCTAAACGCTGCTTAAGCCAACTGGTAGATGGATGTTGAGCATTAGCTGAGCATTAGTCCATCAGTAGATGGAATTGTTTCAGATGGGATGGGACATCTTTGAATGAAAAGATTTGCTGATGCACTGGTGGAAAAAACAGACAGAAATATGTAGGAGACTTTATCCTGGGGCTCAAAGGAAGAAGTTACAGAATAAGAATCTCTGTAGTAGGCAAGATAATAAAGGAACAGCTGAAACAAACAGATGGTAGCGCAAGATGCATGCATGCAGCAGCCTAAACAGATGACAGGTTAAGAAGGAAATGAAAATTTCAAGAAATAAAGTTACAGTCCATTCAGATAACAAGCAATATGTGTTTATACATTCAAGAAGCATAACAGAAGAAAAGGATATGAAATGGGAAATGAGAAAGCATAGGTGTAAACGACACTTAAGCAAGTAGAAACCCTGTGCAACTTAAATGTAAAGTATTAGATATTGCTGCAGACGTTGTAAGGAAGGGTTGTTTTTTAGGAGAGAACATCAGAACCTGAGATGGGGGAGCGCTGTTTGAGAAAACTTGTCAAGAGTAAGAATTATTATATGTAATTAAGAAGGCCTTTTTGTACAACATTTTGCAAAAAATGTTTCAGTTTTGACAAAAAGCAAGAAAAAAATTAGTCTTTCAAGTAAGGGATGAGTATTCTGGTGAGAAACAACAGAAAATACCCCAGTGTCTACTTAGAAAGTGACTATTAAATCAAAATCCTGATTAGTCCCAAAGAAAAGGCCAAAACCTGCTCTGTTATATCTCCAGGAAATCATAGTCACATTCTTTTATCTTTTGCACTAAACAGGATAGAATTTAATATACAGAATTTAATGTGCTAAACAGAATAGAATGTCTTTAATAGAAGAATGAGAAACTGACTTTGCAATCTTGTATTTGTGTGGTTATAGAAAATAACATTCAAGTATGATTTTTTAATTATTTTCTCTCGAGGTTTTCACAAACATTTCTACAGGTCTTATTCCTAAAAAATAGGGGGAGGGGGAAAGTTTGGTTGTTTTTTTTTTTTTTTTTTTCAGAACAGAGGCATCCCCCATATGCATGTTTGAATTCTTAGCCTATTAGGTGTTTCCATTCCTCTGTTTCTATATTCAGCTTCTATTTTAAGTCAGTAATTTTAGTCAAAAAGTCATATTCATGTTGGCCTTGTATCAAATTCAAAATTATGTATACAGTGTTTGCTGAGGCTTAGGTGAGAATTCTGTGCTTCATAATCTCATTATTAGTCATGTACAAAAGAAAACATTTAATTCATACCGACCAAAGAACCTGGAGTGCAAGCTGCAAATGCATTTTTTAATAATTCTGACTTTATTTAAATGGATCTTTTCAACAAGAAAGAATTTGGTTTATTTACAAATTATTTTATAAAGCCGCCTCTTTGCAGGTGAGGAATTGTATAATGCAGACTGTCCATGTTGTATTCTCTGTCCTACATGTAGACAGGAAAAACAACAATAACTTTGATGCTTTCTGTTGCAAACTTAGTCTGTAGATGCTATTTTATTTGAAAATAAAGACAAAACCAAAACCC
This sequence comes from Fulmarus glacialis, assembly GCF_000690835.1. NCBI lineage: Eukaryota > Metazoa > Chordata > Aves > Procellariiformes > Procellariidae > Fulmarus > Fulmarus glacialis. The sequence continues at coordinate 17,636 of NW_009222731.1, forward strand.
TCTAAGGAAATATTTTGTCTATAATAAATTTCTCTATAAGAAGCATATTTATAAATAAGGCTGAAGACCTTTTCTTTTCTTTTTTTTCAATAAAAAGACACACTTTGTGATAGATTATTAAAATTTACTTATCTCACATCATAGACTGAAAAACAGCTTATACCTTGGCACCTAAAGTGTGATTTAACTGCAATACATTGTCTCTGCTTTTCTTTTTCAGCCATTGTGAATACAAAATTTACATCTAGATTTACTAAGAACACTCTGCTACAAACTGTTAAACACACCAGGGCTATAGATAACCCCCAAGGTTGTTTTACCTGTGTATTGCATGTAGGATCAGTTCTATTTATTTTTTTTTTTTCCCTGAAAATTTAGTTTATTTAGCTGATTACAAAAGAAATGAAAATGCATATCATTCAGTATAGAAGTGAACTGTGTCAAGATTAATTTTATTATTATTAAACCACCCATAAGATAGGTGGTATCTGTAAATCTGTATATCTGCAATGTTTCTCATAGACAATCCTGAGATTTCAGTTTGGCAAGAAGTACAATGCGCGAGCATGCACAGTGATTGCATTAATTGCTAACTGTGAAGGACATTCTGTTATTACACAACTGCGCATAAGACTCAGTCTTTCAGGCATGCTAGGACATTTGCCAGTTGCTGACAGCAGGCATCGTCAGTGCCTGCTTGTGTCAGTAATGGAACGTCTTACCTGCAAGCAGACACAAGTTCAGGTTTCCCTGAGCACAATCCTATATGGCAGTGCTGAGTTTCCGTTGTTATATAGTAGCTATTATTTTTTTCCCCCTAAAAAAGGAAAGAGAACCAAACTTGAAGCATTTTTGTTCCTCAATCTCCCTCTCCTAAGGTGGTCTGCAGATACCGTTCTGTTCTCCAAGAAACAGCATGTGAACATGGACAAAAGTCCCTTTACTTGTTAAGTTAGCATACCTTTTCTCAAGCTCACTAAATCGTTTTCATTTGGAATTTTCATGTTCCTGTGAAGATCAGGCCATTGTAAAATTAGACATGAACTTTGTATAACTGATAATTCCAGAGAGAAAGATTTCCTGTAAATGGATTCTGCTGGAAATGAGAATTTGCGATGGCCCTTCCCTTTCCCCCTGTCCTTTTTCTTCTTCTAATACAACTGTTTGGCATTTGCAGCCATTTAGTTTCTGTCAGTGTTTTCCATACCGTATATGAACTGGAGTAATGGGAGTAAAAAACGGAAGGAGTAACTATACAAAGAGGATAGTTAATATACTATTTTCAAACAAAGACTATTTGCATGAAAAAAAAAAAAAAAGGCAAAGTACCTGATTAAAACTACTGTTTGAAATATTCAATGGAATATTAAATATTCCTTTAAATCCTTAGCTGTTATTGTAATATTTCTTCCCCGGGGCTTATAAGGCCCCCAAAAAAAGAAAAAAAAAAAAAAAAAGCTTAGTGTCACAATATGAACAGTGAATATCTCTCTAATTAATCTAGTCCTTTCCAGCTGCTCAGCTGCTCCAAATGTTGTTTTGACTATCAAAGAAACGCCTAAAATGCTTTTAATCCAGAGTACAGAGGGAATTATTTTGTCAACTCCTTTGTCTAGTTCCTGATATGGGCCACCAAATTTACAAGGAACTCTCAGAAAAAAAAAGACTTTTTCTTCAGGGAATACTAAATGCTGAGTGTCAGGGAGAAGTAGCTTAGGGAAAAGGAGGAATTTAATTGTTTTTCATTTCAACAAAGAAACTGTGTTATTAATATAACCAAGGAAGGAAACAGATCAACTGAGTAAATAGAACCTGGGTAGTCAAAGTAAACATTCAACAGTGGAGTTGTTAAAAAGATGATAGTGTAATTCTTCATCTGAACACTGGCAGACAGGATGAGTGGCTAGAAGATCACCTGATCCAAACTGATTAGTTTACATTTATTTCTGAGGTGATGGGGGGTGGTCCGATGAGGGTGGCACTTTTGGTGGAAATCATAGGAGAAGCAACCAGTGTGTTGGCATCCTTTGAGCCAGAGCTACAGCCACAAATCTGCGTCACAGAAGACTACTTGAGGACTTTTTATTTCTCGATAAAATCCATCTCTGCCTTTCAGAGGCTTACAGCGTACAGCAACTGCATTACCCGCTATCGGAGACATCATATTAATCTAAATGTCTTAAGGAACCATTTAGATTTGTAAATTACATGGGGCCAAGACGTGTGCTTGGACACTGTCCTGCAACCAGTTATAGGTTTTAACTGTTAGTTAAACTTGGGAGCTTTTCAGCCTCTGCTAACTGGCGCACTCCCAAACAAGGTGCTGGGACTGCTCCCAGGACAGGAAGGAAAGGGGAAGAGGGAAGTAGCAATGGTTTAGCTCCTATGCATGTACGTGGGCTCTGCTGCTACAGTTGCTCTTGAGGCTGGAGAGTGGACCAAGGCCCATTTTTTGGTAGGGATGACACAGCCAAACTGACTCTCAAACTTAAATTCAAGCACATCGTTGTGAAGTCCTACTGGTGTTTTTGAAAGCACAGCTTTTCTCTTTCTTACTGCTATTCTCGAGACTAATGTTGTTAAAAGCTAATAAAACAGAGCTTATTTATACTTACACCTGGAAAATGTTGAGATTAAAAACTTCACCTTGTTTGTGGAGACAGTGTAGTACAGCGGACATAGCCTCCTCGTCATTATGTAATATTCTTACATTACCTTATTGTGAGCATACAGAATTGAATAATTCTGCTTGTACTTTTGTGATGTCTCTGGTTTATCAAAGATTACATCTAAACTAGGTAAAGACTTAAAGGATCACATCATCAGTGGTTCATCAATCTAATTATATTCAGTTTAGCAAAGGTGAATTAGTAGGTATGAGCAGGGTATTTATAGCTTCATACTTTTAGCAGTACAGCAGAAGAGGAAGGGACACCGCGTGCTGGCCCTTTAGTGAGTAAGGAATGAGTTGCTGTAGTTCCACAAGGTGGCACTGAGAAGATGTAGAACAGTGTAACTTAATGAGTATATTTTTAATTCTGTGAGAGTGTTAATTCTGATTTTTTTCAAAATGTTAACTATAATGGTGTTTTCAACCTCTGCACTAGAAAATATCCCCATTTTCATGCAGATATTTTTTCTTTGTGAGGAAACAAAGCAAGCTGGATGAAACCACTTTTTTCATTTTTGAAACACTTTCCAGTTCTCAAAACACATTTCGGAGTTTCATGGCATTCACTTTAAAGACTTCATCAGTGAACACGCAGCTTTCATTGTATGCATATGTTATGAACACTTCAGGTATAATCCTCAGTTGTTAGTTCCTTTGTAGAGTAATTGCATATAACTACACCCCACATTAGTGTTCTTGGATCTATTTTCCCAATATATTAAGACCGTTAAATGGTTTTGGGCCCATATTATCAGTATAGAATCACATCCAAAGCAAGTGAGATTCTCCAATAATCTTCTAATATGTAACAAATTTAATTTTTCTTTTTATTTTAAGATAGAAGAAGGATTAACATTAGATTGTAATGTGAGCTAATTTTAGAGTGTCATTATTTCTCTTCTTTGTTAGACTATAATTACACAGACTATAATTAGACTATGAATTCATAAGTTAGCATTGCAGCTTGAAGTTTGAGTTTGAATTGTAGTGAATGAAAGATATTAATGATAAAGAAGACTGAAAATTTACATGGAAAGTCTGGGAGAAATAATTCACTGTGGATAAATGTCTAAAAAAGTAGTCCAAGGACCTGGTCTATTAGTCTTTAAACACGTGCCTCAATTAAAGCATTTTTCCATTGATGTCAAGGGGATTACCTGCATGGTTAAATGCCTTGCTGAATCAGAGAATAGAGGGTCAATTATGGAAAGACTTGAGTAGGTGTTTTATCAAATGCATTTATACTTTCTTCATGTCAATAAATGTAAAGATGTCCAGCCTGCAATTATCTTTACATCTGAATGTTTGAGAGCTAAATTCTTATTGTTTCCCATGTGGGTTTTTCTCCCCAATTTCCTCAAGTCTACACATATTTTCAGAGAGTACCCAAAGCAAGAGGCAGATCTTAAAGTAGTCATAAGTATCAAAAATACAACTTGATACATTTCTGTTGGTGTATCACACCATTCTTGGTATTTCCTAACTTGACAAAAACCTGTGAATTCTGCTTTTTGAGTTCCAGAATTTTAAAACTTCACAACCTTAGCACCTGACTAGGTTTCATACCCTGCTGCTTAGGTCATCTCATGTGTTTTGCGCAATTGTTGTTGAGGGCAAAATGTGTAGGCAGTCTGAGACACATACAAAAGCCTAAATCTCCAACTTCTGAACTTTCTTGAGCCTGGTGTTCAGAGCAGTGGAAGCTATGAATGTCATCAAACTGAGAAACATGAACTCACACCGCTTTTGTCTGAGCTTTGAACTCTCATTTAAAAGCTTAGAGACACCACTGTCACAGTCATCTTGAAAAGAGTGAGCCCTGCTCGGTTCATCACAAGAAAACCAGCTTTACTCTTATGTGTGAATCACACAGCTGTACCCATGCTAATAAATGATTCAAGGCCAGGATACTGGCTAGAGAAAAGTCCACAATTATCCATACTGTTTAATTGTTAACAGACCCAACAGTATGGTTCTTGACCTGTGGCAATCAACTCTTTTGAACGATGTCTGGGTTCAGTTCAGGGGGTAGCATGAGCCAGGGCCTGTTCCCAAAAGACTTTATAGTGAGATCACCTGATATGGGGGGTGGGACAGAGAGGGAGGAAAGCAACATAATTTAGCTGTAGAGATGTGAGCCATACTGTGCCACTTGCCTGAGAAAGAAAATGGTTTATGCCCCATTTTATTTACTGCATAAACATAGCCTAAGGGACCATAAAACTTCCTCCTAACACATCATTGTGAGTCTTATCCCCACTGTTAAACACAGAACTTTTCTTTCTCTTCTCCCTGTGCTTCCTAGGAAAATAAAGCTGCTTTACTTTTATAGATATAACCCAAACGGTTCAGGACTGCATCCCTGGAAGTCCTGAATTGAGCAGTTCAGCGTGACAGATTATGGACCAGAATTCAGGTGAAACTCTGTATTTGTTGCTTCCTATTGGCTAATCCTAGGTGGTTTCCTAATTAGTATACAGGATTTTCAGATCATCCTCTGAAGTTCTGTTCTTGGTCAAATTGGTCATAAATGCCTTCTGGTCTCAGTCAGTTCACAGCAGAATCCAAAATCATCTTCAGATTTCTGCCCACAGATGTAAAGACAGTAAGGAAAAAATGCATTCACAGTTTTAACTGTGGCAGCTTGAAAACCACATAGCATTTCCCTGACCTACAGCAGAAGAGTACCAAAATGATTAAGAGGTTTAAAGGCTATACTTACAAGTGATTTAGAAGATGGAGTGCATAATGGAATTTAGAAAAGCAATTTTATGTTTTTATTCAGAAAAATAGGCTTTGTGTATTGTTCTCTTATTTCAGAAGTGTACCTATTAAATATAAACTGCAAGCAATTTTTCATCATATCTGGTTATCTATAAACACATTAGTGGGAAAAATAATGTCCTGATAATGCTGGAATTACTGAATTATTCGTCTATATCACAGCTTCTCCTGTCTATAGTAAAAGAGATTATCTGTGAATCTTTACCTGCAGTTATAAAGGCCAGATTAAAATATTCTGAAATCATACTTTCATCATGAAAACTGAAGTTGTATGATTTGATTAGATCAATTTTGTCTCAGTTAGTTTATCTAGTGTTAGAGAAAGACACACTCTTGCTGATTTTACATGATAGACATAAAATGATGGGATTAATCTTGCCTACATCTAGTTGAGTAAATTAATTGTGTAGCTCTCAATATCTCATAGAGAGACATGTATATCTCTAAAGGTCAGTTAGTCTCCTAAACATAGAAATGAAGGGATGCACATCAATGGTTACTGAGAGCTCTCTCATTGCAATAGCATAACATTCAAGACAATTTACCTGTTAAAAAAATATATGTGTTCAACCGCTCCGAACTGCCTGCAGAGTGGTTGCCATTTCTCAAACCCTTGTAGGCCCACACATACTGCCTACGCATATATGCAGTGGTCTAAACAGTAAGGGTGATCTTGTGCTTAGTTACCACTTTGAATTATCTTCACTCAAGCTGTTAATTTTCTGTAATACTCGTAACATGATAAACCCAAAGGAAGAGTCTAATTTAATCTTGCTTTATTTTATTCCAATAGCAAAATGAAGAAATAAGATAGGTAAAATGCAACTGAGATCTGTAGGGAAAAAAAAAGCTCTTCATCAGAACTCTCTTGAGTGCCACTATCACCTAATATCTGTAGCAGTCAGAATCCTTCTATTCATGTTGGTTTTTATAAGCTTTTTCTGCTAAAGAGAAATACAAAATAAAAAGCAAATTAATTATATAATTAGGCAATTTTATTTTCTTCAGTACAGTACTTCTTCCTCTATTTTCTGTAGCTTTCTTTTCTGTCTACCACTTTCTCTGATTGGGAGTTGGATTTTTGCTTGTTTTCCTTTGATGTCCTTCATAGGATCCTAGGATAAGTCAGGTTGCAAGGGACCTCCAGAGGTCTTTAGTCCAATGTCAGTAATAAGATCGAGCCAGGTTGCTCAGGGCTTTATCTAGTTTGTCTTTAAAACCTCAGAGGAGGCAGACTTTACAACCCCTCTGGGCAGCCTGTGCCACTCACTGTCTGACTGTCCTTACATTAATTCTACACTTGTTTTGTTTGTTAATAAGTATATTGCTTTACTATATACTGTAGATGAATAATACAAAGAAAAAAAGATTTTGTGTTTTCTCCCCAAGATCAGTTTCAGAGTGAGAAAAATACAGAGAATTAGCTACCCGTTACCTGTTATTGGTTTTTATTGATTTGAAAGTTATGTTTATTTATGAAGAGAATAAGTGGATCTCCCTTGTACAGAGGTAGTGTTGCACTTTCCCTGGGAAACAGTTTTGGGGGACAGAAGTGTCCATCCACTGGTGCAGATGGTGGAGATCAAGAGTCATAGCAAAAGGACCCGGGAACCTGTAGTTTACACAGAACCAAAGAGGCTGCAGAGAAGCAAAGAGAAGAAATAACCAGGCCTCGGTGGTGATGGAAAACAACTTCTTGGGATCAGAGTACTTGGCAGTTTGCTTCAACTCAGAAATCCACTTACTTGGTTGAAACCAAATTTAAAAGGAAGGACAGGCAAAGGGAGAGGTGCTCATATCCATTGTGCCTGATCTAATTGCTCCAAGTGTTCTCAATCATAAATTCCCTATTAAAAGTAATTAAATCTGTTTAAAAGCCTTTTGTCTTCTTTGGAGAGATGTCTATAAGGAAAAGGTATAGACAGACACATCTCGGTCCTTTGGCTGACTCTGGGTCCTGTCACAGAAAATGTTAGCACAGAGCATGTTTTTTTGCTAAAATTGGCTTGGTTAATTTGACTTGCTGACTCATTTTTCCAGCTGGTCTGTCATTCTACTCAATTCCAGATGAGGCAATAGGAAAAAGAAAACTCTTTTGAGTGTTCCACCCTCTTGCCAAACCAAGTAACAATTAAAAACTCCAATTTTCATTGCAATTCTTTATCTCTGTTAATTGTCCAAGGAACAGTAAATCAGATATATTGTCCTCTGCTTGTTGTCAATAATTTAAATTCTAAATTCTTTATAGATTAGTTGCAGATTTAACATGCTGCTTCTTTTCCCTAAGTTACATACCATTTCGCAACTTGAATCCAAGTGTTTCATTTTTACATTTGAGATCAAATGCTAGACAGTCCAGCCTAATTGACTTGTGTTTTATACACACACAAGCAAACCCACATGACTATGTTTTAACTTAATTAGTTACTTTTAATCCAAAAGACATATCAGGTCACTCAACTATCTAACTAGTGGCCTTCAGTGGTTTTTTCTTATTGCACCATAATTTTTGAGAGGAATGTAAACTGAATCAAGTGTTTAGTGGACACTAAACTGGGAGCAGTGGTGAGTCCAAAAAAAAGAACAGGAGTATAGTTGGCAGGGACGTTGTAAGCTGAGAGATACTAATAGAAAATAACATTGTGATATTCAGCTTGGAAAAAAATAGATGGTAATTAAACAGAAACAGAAAGATTCATTAGAAGAGTTATAGCTGACATTTTGTAAAAGAGCTCAAGAACAAATGGGGGATGGCAAATGTAACTTGAATTTGCAATGTGGTACAGTATTAAAAAAATAAATGAGATGTAGACATATCAAATGAAGTCATGTTTGCACTATCAATACTGATATTTTCAAGGTAATAGAAGGCATTTTTCATCTGTCTCTATCCATATGAACTATGAGAACAAAATTTTACACATGTACAGCTATTCCCATATCTATTTGGGTAACTAGAACTATAATTGGCTTGACTTATTATTGAGAAATAACCCTGTATGAGAGTCTTATTAGCTTTATTGAAAAACTTCAAATTTTGTCTGTATTTCAAAAAACCAAGCACCTGAATCAGCATTCAGTGCATCAGAGTAGTTGTTTTAATTCTGCTTTTAACTGCAGAAACAAAGGGTTTGTACGGATAAAGCAAATCAAAATGTATTGTTAATTAAAAATGACATCTAGCACAAAGCTTTGTTTGCCCCGCTTGCATATAGGGGTCAACACTAATAAAGTTTCATCAATTGCTAGCTGCTGACTGATGATTTGGAGCTATTCCTACAGTTCTTGGTTAATACATAAGCTCTGATTATGCCACACATTTTTTGTTGCTTATTTGACAAATGAAGGTTTAGGTAGTAATCGCACATGCTAAATAATGTGATGAAAATTTGTATAAATGTACGTTTAAAAACTTAGCAATGATCAGTATTTTACAAGCAGTCTCTGCAATTTTATGTTGTGAATATTTTTTAAAGAAAACATTACCTTATTACTCAGTTATAACCTGCATGCAAATTAATTGAATTATGTTTTAATTTTAAACGTAGTCATCAAGCTCCATGAAAAGAAATTCATATTCTGATTTCATGTTGTGATCTGTGATTTGTAAAGTGAAGCGGTAAAGTTAAAGGTCCATAAAGAAAGAGATGCCTGAAAAGAAAAGGCAGTCTGGTCCTTGGACATTCCTTCAGAGGGACATGATAACAGTGAACAGCTTATTAAAACTGTTGGGAAAATATTTTTCCCACCTTTTACAGAAGCATTCAACTTTGGAACAAAATATTCAGCCAGAAGCTGAAACATAATATTTGTAATGTTTCTATGTGTCTTGTAGGATTTTTAATTTGTATACAGCAATACTGGTTTTTGTTTTTAATTTTTCTCATTCAGATGAGACAATTTGCATGGAAAATAATTTCAGCTGAGAAGCCTGTTTTCAGTCCAAAACGTGGACAGAATTTGGTGAATTCTTCTGAATCCATGAATCCCCTCAGTTGCTGAAATAGATTGGAGTTGCATTGGCTAAACAGAATAGAGTTATGCTTATAAAACATATAGCTTTAATGAATATCAAGAGCTTAAAGTGAACTATCAGAAGTTTAACCCTTTCATGGAACTCTGTTGAACTAATTTAGTGGTTTTACATGAAAAAGACTGAAAATCTGAGCAAAATGAGAATTTGTTTTTTGTAGTATATAAACATTTCATATCTTTTTTTCCTGAAATTATTTTATATCCTAAAAATTCCTGTTTTGCATTGTTTTGAATTCTACTGCCATGCACATGTTCATTTTAATTTGTTGGTGAGCATCTAATATTGATGGGAGATTATGCCAACTAATTTAACAAAATGTGAAGAGTTATAATTACCACCCTAGGAAAAAAAAAAAAAAAGAAATTTAAATGTTTCATGGACGGTAACCAATGTTAAGAGCTTTAAAGTATGAAAGATGTATGAAAGAACATTCTTCCTGAGTTCTACTTCATGGACCAATTAATAAGAATACATAAAATATCATAACAACAGTGTATCTATTATGGTGATAAAAATTGGAAAATTTATAGTTTTCTTTTTCTGTTCAAATGTATGAAAAATCCAAGTATCATTAACTTGAGAGTCACAGCTAATTAATGACATATAGATAAGTTATATACATTGTTTTTTAACTTGCATAGGTACGTGTGTTCACATTTTCTGTTGGTCAACATAATTATGACAAAGGACCCATACAGTGGATGGCCTGTGAAAATAAAGGTACTGTGTTTTTCTTTGAGACTATTCTTTGCTAGAGCTTTGGATAGGGAATATCTTTATTATTCTCTAAAAATCACAGGTTTTGTTTCAGCCTGATTTTTAGCTTTATTGCATTTTTTAATAAAAGTTCCAAAAAGTTATTTGATGAAATAATGTGTATAAGCATACATATAAAAAGAGTAAACTTGCATATTTATTTCCGATTACTTCATTTAAAACTTTATATTGTAAGAAAAATATCATAGTATTTTAATAGTAGTAATAATACTACTAATAATAACAATAATAATAATATACCATTCAGTTTTGAGAATTCTTGTTGTAATAGCCATCTATGAAAAAATGGAACTGATGACAGATAAGAAATTAAGCAAATCTGTTTTATATTAAGGGGTCTGGACAAAGGGATTTTCTGTTTGGTTGGTTGGCTGGTTGGATTTCTTTCTGGTTTTCTCCAAAACTTACAAGGGACCAGATGACTTGCATTTTTTTCCCCTTTTTTGACGAAAATATCAAAATTATTCTTGCTTTCTTAGCTTCTAAGAGTATCTTATATTTTTTTTATTTTTATCCTGATTTCTTTATGTAGGGAAGAAAAAAGTTAAAAAGGTGAAAATAAGGAAGTAAAATGCTTTCTCCTAAAATTTCTACATGGTCAGAAACATTTAAAAAGAGTGTGAGAAAGAGGTGTCTCAAACACCTTACAGTACAATTATGGAATAAGAGATAAGAGATAAATACAAATAAATAGAAAATAGAGAAATTATCAAACAATATTGTTTAATATTTTAAATAGAGCAATTTCTAGGCCTGACTGAAAATGTGAAAGTATTTTACAAATCAGTAAGAAGCAAGAGGTGAGAGGTGGGATAGATTACAAAGGGTCTTGAAAATTAAGACTGCCAGGGAAGGAGGATGAGATGCGATTCTCAGGCATGAGAATAACATAAACCAAAGATAAGAGAAAGAGAAAGATACAGAACTAGAAAAAAATTATGATATAGAAAAATCGATAGCCTATATGAATATCATACATATCATTGCCTCATGAATCCCCCAGTATGCAGGTAAGTTATGCAGAAGATACTAAAATTTCATTAAGCAGATTGTATGTCAGATAGTTACCAAAAATCAACGTTTGTTTTTCTGAATAGAGATTTTTTAACTAGTATCTTTGTATCTCAGAATACTGTGTGCATGTGAACTCCATTATTTTAAAACAAATGAGGACCAGCTGGCTTAAAGCATAACCACCTACGTCATCTTATTATCGAGGCAAAATGATCATAATCTTCTGTCCAAAATTAATGTGATTATTTGTTTGCATAGCCAAAGAACCAAAGTTTTATTTAATTTTTCCTTAATTAAAAGTTTAAATTTATTACCAAGTCACACATTTCTTACGGCAAAATAAATGACTAACCTCAGTACTTTTACCTCTCCAGTCCTCCCCACTTCCTTCCAATTTAACTTACAACTTACTTGGTCTGAAACTGGATTTCAGTGCCTGTCTTTTCAGTCTTATTGGTGCATATGGGCAATATTTTTAATTCAAACAAATAAGTCATGCAATCAATGATGAATAAAGAAATTTCTGATGTTTATTTGGAAGAAATACCAGTTTGATTTTCTCATCCTTTCCACAGAGTGCTTATATTTTTCTGCTATGAACTTCACTGTTGTGGCAAACTGTAGCTATACTCGCATTCCTATGCGCATTCAGCATATAATTACGTTGCTGTCACAGTGTATTAAAATGACCATTACATATACTTGCACATCAGAGTAACTGGGAATTCAGGAGTACAAGTTCAGTACATTATCTCAGCTTTAAAAACAACACTCTCAATGCTTAAGAGTAACTAGCTTGGCCTATATGGCATGGTGACCCATCACATGTGGCCATGCATTGTGGTGGCATGTACTAAAGAAGTATTCCATTCATATTTGATAATTTCTATAAGAATTAAATTAGAAATTACAAGCTAAACGAAATTCCTCAAGATTAAAAAACTAACAATATATTATAATAAAATGGAACTATTTCTGTTCCAAATTTTAGGTTATTATTATGAAATTCCGTCCATTGGAGCCATAAGAATAAACACCCAGGTAAGTGTGTTGGCCAAATGCAGATACAGTTGTAACATAAACAAGTGGAGTAATTTCTGTTCTTAAATATGTTGCATTTCACATCTGTTTGAATCAATTAAATTTTAAGATACACTACATTAAAAATGGAGGGTTTTGGTTTTTTTTTTTTTTTTTTACATATGAAGTATTATTCTGTTAAAGTATTCTAATTTATTTATTTCTTTTTAGTAGTTTCAGTGAGCCAATTTACAGTGCGATCCCTGCTTCCCTGGCCAGCTGGCCCACAGCAGCTTGCATGCGTATGAGTCACGCTAGCATCCTCTAAAGCAGGCTGACCATGTGCACACAACGTAGCGTTTGAAGTGATCTGTATCCTGCAGACCTTCTCTGCACAAGGATTATATTTTGGGCTCAGTTTTCCTCCTGGCGTTACAAGGTCCCCTTTGATCCTGAGACACAGCAACAATTTTTTTATAAAGTTCTATAAAAACAGTAAATTTTTATAACATGTCTAGACATTCATAGTCTGGCTCCTGCCATACTTACAACATGATCCTAAGGGTTTGTATTACATGGAGAAGGCTGTGGATGTGTGTGAGGGCATAGCCCTGCTGGAGTATCTGAACTCAGCTGGGCAGAAACAGTGACCTGGTACAATCCTGCTTATAGGAGAGGTTCCTGGATTGATCCAACCAGTCTGGGAGAGACAGCTTTTTTCCTTCAAAGAGGATGCAGGACAGTTTTAGCAGCCATGTGTGTAGATAACTAAGGGCACAGGACCCTGGAATTATATGGTGTGATCCAAACTGACAGTGCAGAGGAACAGATATTCTTTTCAGTTGTCTGAAAGTCCACGTCCAGAAAAGCAGAGAAATATCATAGCAGTTCTTTGTCCTTCCAAGGCCAGGCATGACATTTTTTGGCAGAATATGAGTCCTTTTTTTGGCTTGAATAAGAATCCTTTGATTCTGTTAAACTCTTCCAAACAGTGTACGGCAAGAAATACCTCTAATATGATCAGACAAGTAGAAAAGGTTGAAGACTGAAACAAGTTTGATGGCATCCACTCCCAAACCAGACCAGAAGTCTGACATCTCATAAGATCACCAGCTTTAGCTGTACCCCCTGACTGAAGGAAGGCAGGGACTATTAGGTTTTAAAACACTGAATTTTTTGTTTCAAGTTATGCAAGTTCTTACTGTAGGAGCTTAACATGCCCAGCTGCTACACCACTCACCCTCCATCACCCACTCTCTCTTCTGGGTTGAAGGTTCTGCAATCTGCTTGTAATTTCATTATGTCATTAGCAATTAATTTTGGAACAGAAATAGTTGTAATTCTCACTTCATGGAAAAAGAGCAGTGGTTATGGGTGTGTAAGGTCCATGTGACTGAGACTGAAATACAGGAATTGCCTTGGCAGTAAACACTGCAAACTGAAGACTGAATTGTTGGGTAGTATAATTTTAAAGAAATAATTAAATACTACTCCTGTATTAGTGGTGAATTTCGACTTTTTTTTTACTGGCCTTTTCATTGTTTTTATTTCATTATTGTTTATTTTTATCCTGTTTCTGGACTTGGTCTAATAACTGCCTTCTGATGAGTTTATTACACTTTTTGGCAGGAATATCTGGATGTTTTGGGAAGACCAATGGTTTTAGCTGGAGAGAAAGCCAAACAAGTCCAATGGACAAATGTCTACCTGGATGCTCTGGTATGATCTGTATTTATCTCTAGTAAAGTAAGAATCTTATCAAATCACTAACTATAGGGGTCCATTTTCCACAGTCCTGAGGACTCAGTTTCCTGCAGTTCCAAACATAATATTATCACATTTCCAGCATCTGTACACTTCAATAGAACAATTTGCTGAACAGCTGTTTCTAACTTTTTGGCCATTACTTGCACCTAGTATCCTCCTAAGTGTCCTAAACTTTAACAGAGAGAAACAATTTATCCTAAGCACAGATCTTTAAGTGTAGGCCATTGTTATCCTCAAATTAACAAAAGAAAAAAAAGAAGCAAATAGTTTTCCAGTGTTGTACCTGTGTTGCAGTGGAGGTCATCTGTTACGTTACTGGTGTGGAGTTCTTTTTTTTTTTAAAGCATTCTAGGCAGACTGAAACCTGTCAATGTTACTGGGTATTTGCACAGATTTTGAACTTGGATCTCTCAACTATCATGGTTGTTGTAATTACTTGCTTGCGCAAGGTAATGATTTCTATAATTGGACAGTGTATATAATAGGGAAATAAACAAAAAGTTATATGAAACGCTTTCCTTACTGCTGAATTTTATCATTTCAGTCTTGTAAAGCAAACATATTCAGGAAACTACGAAATGCAAATTATTATTAGCAGCAATCCAATCTGTTGCTCTAGATAACCTTCTTCTGAGTAACTCTAACTAGGCAAAAATTACTGCAAAATGGTCATCTGGAATCATGTATTTATCCAAGTTCACATGGTCATCTAATGTCATGTAAAAATCCACTTCTTCCAGTCAGTCAGCATTACTGTAAAATTTTTATCAACTCATTATAGAACTGAGAGTGACACAAAGGAACCAGTTTTTCTTTGGAATTTCAATGGCCAGAAGTTCATTAATCATGTTTTCTTGGTTACTGCTGAGGTACTTACTGGAAACATAAAGGATGTTATGACGAAAGTTCATATGTTCTGTACATATCCTGTTGTAAAGCCAAAGCTAAATTTGTAACTGGGGATAGAAAAAGATCTGTTTAATGAAGTAAAATTATGATACCTGCAGACTTCTGTTGTGTTGCTTTATATTTTCAGTGGGTTCATTCAGTCTTTCCTTCAAACTTTTCTGCATTCATGTGTTATGTATGTGTGTTTGTGTATAAATAATTATGTGTATATATATATTTGTGTGTGTGCATACATATATATTTATAAAAAGTAGGAAATGTTCTTTTTACTAAAATATTTATTAAGTGAAGACCAACCCAAGCTAAACTGTTGAGATAAAGGCTGACTTTTTTTGAGATAAAGGCTGACATTTGTGGACTTTCTCATTACAGATGAGAGCATAAAGGCATAGGTGTATCTAATCCACTCTGGAGCCTTTTCCTGATTCTTCGTTTTAGCAGGGACTGGAACTAGCTTGTCACACTGGTTCTTTATCTTAAATTCACTAAAGCAATTCCCTCCTGTAGGGCTTGCTCTTCTCCTGCTTGTGCCTCACTGGACTTTGTCCTATCCTTTTTCTCTTACTGTCCAGCAGCTGTTTTGGGGCCAAGGCTAAAATAATGCAAAGTGTGTTACATAAGGCCGCATTTGAATTTTGCTTAGGCTCAGGTTATGAAACCCTGAAAAGGCACTTTCATTTGATGCTGTCTTTCAAGACTGTCTTTAATAATTCAATGTATTTGTGGCAATCCACACCTCTATTCTTGCCCTGTTCCTTCAGGTTCCGTTACAGTGTTGCTCTGGCCTCACTTTCTGCAAGATAAACCCAGAATTTTCAGATACTTTTATGTTTATCAGTTATTCATAATTTATTCACAATTACCGTTCTGTCTAACTGTACATTTTTTTGGGCGGTAGAGAGTGTTATTCCCTGTATATACCCCTCCTGTTCCGTTATGTATCTCTTCAATGCTACTTCTAATAAATATCCTCCTCTCTCTTTTCTTCTGATTCATCTCCACTTCTTGCTTCTCTTATTCTCCTAAAAACTCCCCTTCACCTTGCTTTGTTGTAACATTACTAACTCTGATCTCATCACCTCTCATTTCATACACAAACTTAAGTTCATGAAGGATGGTTTAAAATTCAAAAAGGTGCTACTAGACTGGGCAAATGGAGAACTGATTTTATTAGAGTGGATTAATAAAGTATTTTAGCTCATTTTTTTCTAATGAAACAAAAGCAGAGAAGTGTTATGGTTCCTTACTAAAATACATGGAAGGAGTAAGCATCAGTGAGGGGGAAAAATCTGAAATTAAAAACAAACATTAGGACAAAAAAAGGTAGAAATCTGCCTGTGGACAATTTAGGATGGAAAACAAATATTTTCAGGCTATCTAAATATATGGTTTTCTGGATCCTCTTTTCAGTATGAGTTGTGACTCTTAATAAAGGAAAAAACAAATTTCTTATATCTTCCCAAATAAGTGCAAAACCCTTGCCTCAGTACCAGGAGAGACTATGTGATTTTGCAGAACTGGTGATGGACGTTATTGCAAGCCATTGAAAAGTAGTGACGATATGAAAAGTAGTAGTATTACCTGTCGGATTTTTCTGTTGTTTTTGCCTGTATGTATTTGTAGCCTACTTGTCTACTAGCTTTAAGTTTGGTTTGGCTTTCTCCTTTTTGCCTTTTTTCTTTTCTTCCCCCCCAACCCCTCCATCTAGAGTTTTTAGTATAATGGGAACTGTAGCTGTAAACATATTTTCATAATATTTAGTTTTTATTAACCTATTATATCCTAAGTTGTTGCACACCATCTATTTTTAAAAAGTAATTTATTATTCTCGCTAACACATGGACACAAAAATGTAATTTTAACTTTCTATGCATAAAATCAATGAAATAGTATTATTTTTTTCTTTTTTTACAAACTAAAAGTCAGTACTCTAACCTAGTGTTTGGCTATGGTAATATCTGGATTGTTCTAATATATTATAGTTCAACATTTTTCTTTAACTAAAAAGTCTTTTTCTCCCCTCTATATGTGATTATTTCCTAGGAGCTGGGCCTTGTGATTACAGGAACTCTACCTGTCTTCAATCTAACAAAGGAACAAAATGGGAAAATAGTAAGCTGTTACTTAAAGCAAATAAAAAAACCCAACAACAACCAAACAAACAAAAAAACCCCAGTCATTTGAATTAAATTTAATGCTAAACTCCTTGAAAAATGAGTATTTCCATAAAGCTTTCTACAGTTTCATTGTCTTGTACATCAGAAACGAAGGGGTCATCTCTAGTTGCCTGATAACCTCCTGGGAACAAGAAAATGCAGATCACCCTTTTTGTAGTTCTGAGTTTCAGTGTACGACATTCCTTGATCTATCTCTGTGACCTGGTGGCAGTGGGAATGCATTAAGTGCTCAATGGATGGGAAGTATATGATGATATTATTCAGGCCTTGCCAAGAAAGGAAGCTCTGATATATTTATAACAAGTCTGTGAAGCTATGACATTTCAGGGTAAAAGGCAATGATGTAGAGGCTTTAATTTTTTTGTAATGATAATAGAAAATAGCACTGCGTACTTAGAATAGAATCTAAGTATTAAATAAATACAATTCCCCATTCCTATTACAGTCTGATAAGGAATCAATTTATGTCCTTTTCGCAAAATCAAAATGCTGCTTTTTTTAAAATAAGACCTAGAATATGCTTTACAGTGTGTGCTAAAATGCTGTACATTTGGTGTGATACTCATATTCATTCAGGTCAAAATATACAGAAGTTTAGCCAAGATATTTGATTCAGTTTCTCAGATATTAAATAGTCTCAGAATGAGTAAATACAAATTTGACCACTACCATGTCTTTATTTACTTTATAGTTCTCTTAGTTTCCCTTTAAAAAGTGAGAGACCACTGATTATCAAAGTATGTCTTTCTGAGACATAAAACAGCCGTGGTCTAGTACAGAAGACCTGGATGGAACAAGAGGAAACTTGGATCTGCTTGACTTAGGTGTCTACATGAATTTTAGGTTACATAATGCAAGATGCATCTTCCAGTACATATTCCAAATTTATTTAATATGGAGAAGGGATTCAGGTGATACAATGTAAATTCCTGCCACCCTTCTCTGTAGTAGGAAAATAAATTACAAGTAAAGTAAATGTAGTGCCAGAGTCCCTGATTTCAAATGCTGATGATTGTTATAGTCACTGTTTTATTTTGTTTTGTTGGCTTTTTTTTTTTCATTCATCATTATACTACTGCCAAAAGAGGTTAATTGTTTTGGGGTCTCACTTATCAACTGCCCAACCGAAGCGTGCAATATTAGCTCTATATTGGTGTTAGTAATTTAGCGTGCAATATTAGCTCTATATTGGTGCTAGTAATTTGGTGCTCTATATTGGAATTGGCAATATTAATGCATCACTTTTGCTTTCACCTGTTTTGTTCTTACATTGTTTATTCATCCAGGAAAGCATCCATATTCATCTTCATAAACAGTTTTCATATTCTATACTAAATTCTGAATATATTGAATGTTATTTTAAATCACTTGGATATTATTTAAAATATTTAGAACAGAGACATAAGTAAATAAGAAACTTTTCAAGTAGTATCTGTGAAACGAGATGAAGGCAAAATCAAAATTCACTGACTGTTGCAGTTACTCTGCATTGTAAATATGCCAAACATATTCTAACATTTTGGAATCTTGCCAGAATCAGCTGATTCTTGGAGTAATGGGGGTTGATGTTTCTTTGGAGGACATAAAAAAACTGACACCCCGCTTTACGGTAAGTTGCTTGCGTTGGTGGTTTCTCTTTGTGTGTGATTTATGTATGATTTCTTTGCATGCTCTTTCATAAGTCATACAGCAATGACTGGATGTAAGTCAAAATACCAGCAGGCTTCTTTTCATATATTCTTTTCCGTTGTTGTAGATTTTCTGATGGTTTTCTCTCCAGCCATATATGTGCTTCTGTGTGAATTGTCCGTCAGGATGCATCTATAAAAGCCAGCTTTTACATTGGAAGATATATTCCAAGTAATTATTTTCCTGTAGCTTAAGGCACTGCTGTTTAGTTGAATGTTTGGTTCTTATCACAGTGCAGAGTACACAATCATTTCAGCTAATAATAATACTTAGCATTAATATAGGACAGTTCTTTATATGAAAGTTCTTTAACACACGTGTGTCTGTACCCTACTCAATATGATTGATTTATATATTTAGACATTTAGCTGGGGAATTTCTAAGAAAATAACTAGTACTGTGGAAAACAACAGCTGAGGAAGCAAAGGAACATCATTAATTTGACCAAAGGCAAATGCAAAGTCCTGCATCTAGAATGGAATGATCCCATGCCACAGTACAGGCTGGGACAGAATGCCTCAAAAGGCAGGAAAGGGCCTGGGTGTCATGGTGGAGGAGAAGCTGAACATAAGTTAGCAGTGTGCCCTTGCAGTAAAGAAGGCCAGCTGTGCAGTGAACACCTGCACCAGGAGTACTGTGGCAAGTTTGATCTCCTCAGTGCGAGAAATACACTGAGACACTGGACAGAGTCCAGTGCAGAGCCACTAAGTTGACCAAGGGGCTGGAGTATGTGTCATACAAGGAGAAGCTGAGAGAGGTGGGTTTGTTCAGACTGAAGAAGAAACCAGATGGGCTATCTAATGGGAGTTATAGAGAAGATGGACCTTGACATTTCTTGAAGGGTTATAGCAAAAACAAGAGGCAATTGACATAGTTGTGGCAATGGAAATTCCAACCGGAAATAAAGGAAAAAAAAATCCTTATGAGGGTGGTTAACCACTGGAGCAGGTTGCCCAAAGAGGTTGTGGAATTGCCATTGGAGGTATTCAAAGACCCTTTGAAACCTAGTCTAACTTTCAAGTTGGATCTTATTTTGAAGTTATCTCTGCTTTCAGTGAAGCGTTGTACCAGGTGACCTCCAGTGGTCCCATCAGCCTAAATTATTCTCCAAGTTTGTGATTCTAAAAGAGTAAATATCAAGAAATTATCTTCTGTATGTTAATATCTCACATATTTCATGATGTTGAGGCAATGTATTTTTCTTATTGTGACCATTGCTTGAAAACCATTAATTAATCTTTCTTTATTATTTAAAACCTTATAATGCTAAACTTCATTTCTTTCTTTCAGCTTTGTCCAAATGGATATTATTTTGCAATTGATCCTAATGGGTATGTGCTACTTCATCCAAATCTCCAACCAAAGGTATGAAAAACCTTCTAATTTGTTTCTTTATAATAAGGGGACATTGTCAGAAATAACAGAAACATCTAAGATCTGCTGAAAGAGCCAGAAAACCAGAGAGCAATAGTAAAGATTCCTCAGTGGTGGGGGTGTCAGGAAAATCTGTGGTGCATGTATGGCTTCATCCAAATCTGCTTTAGTCAGCACAAAGACCAGCATTGCCTTGTATTGAATTTGGTTATCACTAAAATAAAAAAGATATATATTTTACACACGCATTTTTGTATGTGAAATAAGTGTTTTAGTATACCTATTAACATAAAAACAACTAGTGGTAGCTGTAATATCATTGTAAAGAACTTGTGGTGTGTTACAAGATGCTCTCGAGGGAGTTTACTAGTGCACATGTTTATTTTGTGATGCTTTCTCATTTCAGAAATTGGTACTTCCATACTTGCAAAACCACAGAAATTGGGGGCAAACACAATGTATTTTTCTTGTATTTTTGTATTTGTTTATTTGCTTATTTTCTGTTTACCAGAGCTGAAACTTGAGCTGCAGAGTTGGGATGGATCTAGCTGAGCA